>NW_006800259.1:628026-629713 GCF_000485575.1 Poecilia formosa
AACATGTCCAACACCTCCAACATGTCCAACACCTCCAACACGTCCAACATGTCCAACATGTCCAACATGTCCAACACCTCCAACATGTCCAACATGCCCAACATGTCCAACACCTCCAACATGTCCAACATGTCCAACATGTCCAACATGTCCGCCACCTCCAACATGTCCGCCACCTCCAACATGTCCAACACCTCCAACATGTCCAACACCTCCAACATGTCCAACATGTCCGCCACCTCCAACATGTCCAACACGTCCAACATGTCCAACACCTCCAACATGCTCAACACGTCCAACATGTCCAACACGTCCAACATGTCCAACACCTCCAACATGCTCAACACGTCCAACATGTCCAACACCTCCAACATGTCCAACATGTCCGCCACCTCCAACATGTCCAACACCTCCAACATGTCCAACACGTCCAACATGTCCAACACCTCCAACATGCTCAACACGTCCAACATGTCCAACACGTCCAACATGTCCGCCACCTCCAACATGCCCAACATGTCCAACATGTCCAACATGCCCAACATGTCCAACACCTCCAACATGTCCAACATGTCCAACATGTCCGCCACCTCCAACATGTCCAACACCTCCAACATGTCCAACACCTCCAACATGCCCAACATACCCAACATGTCTGCCATTTCTGATATGTCCACAGATCAGACTAAGCCAAACTCAACTCTCTCACCAGTCTGTAATTTTCCGTGGGATTAAATATAAATTAGTCTAATTTTCCTGGATGTTTTTCCANCAGATCAGACTAAGCCAAACTCAACTCTCTCACCAGTCTGTAATTTTCCGTGGGATTAAATATAAATTAGTCTAATTTTCCTGGATGTTTTTCCAGCCTGTATGCTTTGAGTGGCTTCATTGGCTGCTGTTTTTCCTGATTATTTTCCAGATGAGAGCTGTCAGGACCGGCCCTCCACCAACTGCCTGCTGGCTCTGAAGGTGAACCTGTGCAGCCACTGGTACTACAGCAAGGCCTGCTGCCACTCCTGCCGAGCCGTTCGGCCATGACGGACCGGGACGCCGCAACTGCAGCGTCGCTCCAGCTCCCATCAGAAAAACACACAAATAATCTCGGATGTTTCCCTCATCTGGTCAAATTTCTATTGACCGGTTCAGCTTTTTAAAGTCATCAGTGATTAGCTTAAATTGTTATAAATTTAAAGATGTAGAATATGGAGGGCCGTTTGTAAAGTTACAGTCAAAAATGAACAGAAATAATTTGGGTTATTTAGCCTGTAATAATAGAAAACAATGGGGGTTAATTTTATAGACATATTTTCATGTTTTTTATTAATTTATAAATGTCATAGATTCAAGCTACATAGTTAGCTAGCAAGCTAAATATTAACTCCAAACTAAATATTTAGCTTGCTAGTTAAACATTTAACTCACTAGCTAAATATTTAGCTAGATGCTAAATATTCAGCTTGCTAGCTACATAATTAGTTTGGAGCTAAATATTTACCTTACTAGTTAGATATTTAATCTAGTTAAATATGTAGCTTTTGGATTTAGTTAGCTTCACACTAACTATTTAACTTGCTGTCTAAATATTTAATTTAGCAAACTACTTAGAATGTTTCCTAAATATTTAGTTTGAGACTAAACATTTATCTTGCTAAATAAATATCTAGTTTGAAACTGTGACATTTAG
>NW_006800259.1:629728-639237 GCF_000485575.1 Poecilia formosa
GCTAAATATTTAGTTTGAGACTAAACATTTAGCTTGCTAGCTAAATATTTAGTTTGAGACTAAACATTTAGCTTGCTAGCTAAATATTTAGTTTGGAGCCAAATATTTATTTGTCAAGATAAATATTAAGCTTAATAGTTAGCTTGCTAAATAAATATCTAGTTTGAAACTGTGACATTTAGAAATAATTGAACAGTTTAAATATGAAAAACTGACTGGATAACTTTACAAACAGCACTCAGTAGTAGTGATCATGTTTCATCCTTTTGTTTTTAACCTTAAATTGAAAGTCATCGCCCCCTGCTGGCCTGGCATGCTTACTTCAGCACAGTTTGGATTCTTTTCCAGATTATTGAGATATTTTTGTTCGGATAATATCCGGGACAGTCCAATCGAGGCCTTATGTTTTTAAAGCAGCTACTGTGAATAACAAGGAAACATTTTTACAAAGCAGAACTTTTAGATGATTTTGTTTCCTTTTTCCTACATAGACTGTATGTCCTTTAGCACCAGTTGTTATTGATTACTTATCAGTTATCAGTTCTGCTGTCGAGCCGAAGATGAAGATGATTTTACACCTTGTGTCGTGTTCTTCGCTGCAGCAAAAGCCTAAATTATTTCCCAGCTGAATATCCTGCATGACTTTATTACAGAAAGTGTTGATAAAACCTGTTTAATGTGGTTTTGGTGTCCGGCTCGCTGCAGCACGAAGTGAGAAACATTCCCGTTGGACCCGCCTGCACCGTGCGGGAGCGTATTTATTAGTCGTAGCACATTTTCATTTATCGTGACGATCCCGACGCCAGCTGACGGTTCTCAGTCGGGTCAACTGATGCCAGTCCTGGTCTGGTTCTCCGGAGCGCAGACAGACAGATTCCTGACACTTGAAGTATGGCTGAAATGTACTCAGATGTGTATTTTAAACTGTTGCGTACTGTGTGTTTTTATATAACTGATACCTCTTTGTACAAAACTGAAGTATGAACAATGTGTACTGTTAAAATTAGCTGAAAACATGAAGGTACTTTAATTTCCATTAAATAACAGTTCAAATCAAAAGATTTTCTTTTTGGTTATTTTGTGAATTTATAAACAACAGATCCAGATGTGAGATTTTGGGTCATTTTAATATGTTTTTTACAATCTGGATCTGTGTCTCTGTTCTCTCTCTGACTCAAACTACTTTACAGAAATCAACTTTTAATTTTCTATTTTAAAGTTTGAACAAAAATCAAAAGTTCCCAGCTTGACTTCCAAACTTATGACGGAGTTTAGAGGCCATGTAAAGAAAAAAATAAATAAAATGACGTGAATAAAGTGATAAAATTACAAGAATTAAATTGTAATACTCCAACTTCCTTCTGGTATTTTTGGACTTTATTCTCATAACAAAAGTTTCACAGACAATTTCTACAAAAGTTTCACTTTATATGTAATTTTTTTGCGTGTAAAGTTTATGGTCTGCTGTTCTACAGGTCAGTCCCTCATAAGGATCCTGTCTCTGAAAAACATTGTTTCATTTACAGTCATATTTATTATATTAATAAATGTTTTCTGTTCCTGGAACTGAAACTGGTTCATGTCTTTAAATGTTTAAAGTGTCTTTAAACATTTAAAGGCAGCTGAGACCAAATGAATCAACATTTTTTGTTTTTACGAGTGAAAACAAACACGAAGTGAAATTTGTGCTCATATTAATATTTAAACAGTGGATCTCCATCACAGGAATAACAGGAAGATTTGAAGCTAAACTTACATAACAGTAAGTTTTTTATCTGAAAATTTAATTTATTTACCAATTTATATGAAACATTATAGGAATTATTTTGTTTCCTTTAACCAAATAAAATCTGTTAAAATATGTAACTTTTATTTTTTTAGTTTGATTTTTACATATATGTTAAAACTATCATTATGTTGCGATAGTATAAGATGGATAATCTGAAGACTCCTTTGCTTTCTCCATGTGGTCCTGCTGCCATCTGCATAAGTACGCTGTTCTTGGCGCTGTCAATCACCCTCCTGTACGCAGCACTCACACCCTCCCCTTTCTCTCTGCTGTTACAGCTCCTTCTCTACAGCCTGTCACAAATGCTAAGAATGCTAAGGCTAGTTAGCATAGCCACGGATGAACAGTGCTACTGCATCAGTGAGTTCAATGTGCAGCACATACACGTGCTGCACATTGAGCAGCACATACACGTGGTGATTGCCAGCGCTAAGACCCTCCTTCTGGCTCTGATTGGTTATTTTTGGTGCATTTCTGCAGACAGAAGGTGGAAATCGGTTTTTTCACAGATTACCTGTCTCATATAGTGACAGTTTTAACAAATATATAAAGAATATATTTTTATCTAAAGTTACATACTGCAGCTTTAAATCTACTCATATGTTTTTATTTAAATTCACAAAAAACATCAATAAGTCTCTCATATGCCAGTCTAGCTACCACAGATTCAGATATATTGGTCATAAATGATCATTTTGATGCTAACAGACAGATTCTGTTCAGAAACAGTTTTCAGCCGCAGACGGTTCACCGTGGCGCATCAGAGCCACTGCAGAGGAAAAAAGGAGCAATTCTTGAAACTCAGAAATGTCTTTTTCTCAAACATTTCTGAGATTTTTTTTGCATGAAATGTACCACTTTTCAAATTCAGAAATCTTTGTTCTTTCTATAAAATTTCTGAGATTAAAAATTTCAGTTTTTTTACAGCAAATTTTCAAATTAACATATCCTCATTTTTTCTTGGGAATTTCTGATATTAATTTGAAGATTTTAGTTTTTCCAGCAAATTTTTGACTTTTGAAATTCAGAAATAATTGTGTTTTCTAGAAAATTTCTGAGATCAATCTGAGAATTTGTGAGTTTTTTCTAGAAAATTCTTGACTTTTCAAACTCAGGAATTGCGCTGTTTTTTCTCAAACAGTTCAGATTAATCTCAAGACGTCTGAGTGTTTTGGCAGAACTCTGCTCCTTTTCTCCATCGGCAGCTACACGTCGGTGCTCACGCTGTGGGTCACCACCTCCTTCATGGTGTAGGAGCGGATCAGTTTCTGGTAGAAGCTGTCCAGGTCGGCGGGCAGCTCCAGGTCCTGCTGCTGCACAGTCCGGTAGCTGATCCTGCGGCCGCCGTTGCACAGCCGCTCCGGATGCTGCAGGTAGAAGGGCAGCGAGCAGCGGGCGCAGGACGGGCAGAAGGCGTGGACCCGCTGGCCCCGGCGTGGCGGCGGCGGGGAGTAGCTGCAGGGCCCGTTGGCCTCGGTGAGGAAGGTGGGCGGGTACGGCTCGGGCTCGTCGCTGTAGTGCTCCGGCGTGGGAGGCGTGGGCGGAGCGCACAGAGCCAGGGGCCGAGAGGGCGACATGGTGGACAGCTCCGGTTCCTCGTCGTCCCCCTTCTCAGACTCCTCCGGCTTGCAGCAGTAATACTGCACAGCAACACAGGAAGGTTTTACTGTCTCACGTTTCAATTAGTAATTAAACACCTTCTGTTCCTTTAAGGCAGGGGGGCCCAAAGTGGGTCCTTGAGGGCCAGCATCCTGCATGTTTTAGTTCTCTCCTTGGTGGAAGTAACAACATCCTCAGCAGGTCAATGTTCCTCTTACGGCGTCTAACAGCCATCATTTGATCCAGGTGCGTTAAACCAGGGAGAGAACTAAAACACGCAGGAGGCCGGGCCTCCAGGACCCACTTTGGACACCCCTGCTTTAAGGTGTCAAACTCAAGGCCCGGGGCCAAATTCGGTCTGTGACAACCTTTTGCTGTGACGGTAGGAGGCACTGTTCAAGAAAAACATTAAACACTTGAGTCGTAAAGTTCAGTGTTTTTCTGTATGTTACAGTGTGTTACATGTTTACATTTTGGGCACAGCATAGTGTTAAGTTGCAACAGCGCCTCCTACTGTCACACATACGGTTGTCCTGCCACAGATTTTATTTGTCTCTAGACTCCAGAGACCAAATTATGTCAATCCTCCCAGATTTTCACAATTTCACGATCACACAAACTCAACACACCCTGCATTCTTCACTCTAATGCATAATAGTGAGTTTATTACTAATTTTCCCCAAACATCGTCAAACACACTGGGCTTAAGTGATGCTAACTCCCACCAGCAGGTGGCAGTAGTCCACATAAAAACCATTAAACACAATCTTTTTGTCAACAAGCTGTTTGGCAGTTTCCAGTGGTGGAGAAAGTACTCAAACATTTTACTGAAGTAAAAGTATGCAGATAAAATGTACTAGTAAAAGTAAAAGTCCACACTGAGTAAATGTACATTCACATTTTGATGTTAGTTCGTATGTAATCTGTGTTGTAAAAGCAAAGTCTTTAGAGTGACGTACCTGCAGCCTACATAAACACAACACAGCGACGATGGTCAGTAAGATGACTGTAGCCAGAATTCCTCCTGCGATGACCACTGTCCCGGCTGACATTCGAAATGCTCCCCATCAACCAGCTGCAGGAGACGACACCAAGAGAGACGAAGGGCAGATAAGGTCAAACAGGAGAGGAAGGACGGAGAAACGGACAGATGGAGGGGAGGAGAGGAGATGAAGGATGATGAGAGGGAAGGTTAATGTGTTAAAGCCACAATAAGGAGGAGAAACAAGCAAAGTTTAGAGAAAAGTAAAAACTAGATTGATTTTGTTTATTCTGAAGAGTTCTGATTGAAAAATGAATATTAAAATTTATATTCCACTGGTTTGACCAAAATCTGACTTTTTCATGATGTTCCAGACATTCAGCTATGAGTTATTAGACAGAAAACTCTGACGGATTATTATTTACTGAGCTTTTCAGCCAAATTCAATGCAGTCGGTGCAGAACACTTCTGCATGAACCGCATGTAGTTCTCACTTCAGCCTCTAGACTGGAGTCAAAGCTCTTCTATAATAACATTAGTGTTAAATACATAAGTATGAACCAACATCTGTAGTGTTCATGCTTCTGTTTGGCTGCTTTCACAGTGAAAACGGTGCAAAGCCAATTAGCTTCACTGGTCCGTAAAGGGTTAATAGAGAGTCTCCTTTGGTCACTTTTCCTGAACTGAAGGAGTAAAACATTAATGATACAAAGACAACCAGAGGAAATAAAAATAAACCAGAAACAAAAAAAAAAACTGACTGGTTTATAAAAGAAGTCCAAAAGGTCGTTTAAGTTACATAATTTATTTATTCTCTGTCATATTCCAACCTGAATTAAGTGGGAATTAGTGAATTAAAGCACCGGAAAGCATCAGCGGAGGTTTCCCGCTCCTCCCTGCAGGCCTCTGACTCAGGCTCCTCTGCTGCCTCAACAGTTACATTTATTCAACGTTCCTCCAATGTGTCTAAAATTAAGCCAGAAATGCAGGAAACAAATCATTGTGTATTCAGCGTCCCACTTTTCCGGGTTAAAGGTCGTGTTTTCGGGTACGGATGTCTTATTTGATCCGAGCCTCTGGGGCCTGATGAGGCGTGAAATGTAAATCTGGGAAGAGTTTAAAATAAATTTTAATAAGCTGGACAGAAACATTTTAGTGTCTGTTATAGAAACACGGTTATTCTGTTGAAATAATGTGGCATTTTATAGTTTTTAAACATCACATTGATTTATTCAGCTTTGAATATTTAGATTATTGTTTATTGCAAAGACTTTTATCATCTTAAAAGGATTATTTTAAAATAAGAAGAACAATTATTCCTGAGTTAAATCTTCAGTACAGGTGAATCTGTGAAACAATCTGAAATTATTGTTAATCTAATCTGCAGACTGGATTATAAAGAGAGACAAGCGAGACGCAGCTGCAGGATGCCAGAATCGTGCTGCCACCAGTGCAGAGCTTATGAAACTGTGGCAGCAGGTGTTGAGTCAGTGAGGAGAAAACATTTGGAAAACAAAGGAACCAAAACGACAGAAACCAACATGAATTCCTGCATCCAGTCAAATTTAACGTTTGAAGGCCTTTTGAATTTAAAGCTGCTCAAATATCCAGTAATGAATTCTGAGGAAGCGATTTACACGTTTATTTAGATCAAATAAATTTAGAAACTAGATAAACCACCTGAATGTTCTCCCTGTGAAGCAGCTTCATCTGGACCGACTCTAAACGAACTGATGAAGCTTCAGAAGCAGAAATCAGTTCTGATTTTCAGCATCGCTCAGACTCATCCAGTGAAATGTCTCCGCTTCAGCTAATGAAGCTGTTTGGAAATATTATTATCCATTAAATGTTTACAGTATATAAATGATGATAGTTTTTTAATCATAATTCTATCAACCAGCTGAGACTCCAGAAACTTCAGATCAAAGTCGACAGGAAGCTTTTAAAGAAATAAAAACCTATTAAGTTTTTTTTCACCTGATATATAAGCGTACAAATCATTGACCCCGAACAGTTACGATCCAAAAAGATTCATCCTCTCCATTTCTATTCCATTTTACGCATTTGCAGCGCATTTTACGCATGAATCTAGCGCACAGCGACTCCTGTAGTGACTTCACGCCGCGCTGCAGCCACAGATGCATCCCGTAAACACTCCGGGTCTTACCCGTCTCCTCAGTGTTTGGGTGGCCTCATGTCTCCCCCGCTTCAGGGCGCAGCGGGAGGCGGGAAGAGGTGGAACCGAGCGCCAGACTCCAAACTGGAACCAACCGATTTATCCGCAGGCCGGGATCTGAGAGAACCAGAGGCAGAAACACGCACAACCAGGAGTCACCGTGGATGTAGCAGAAAAGAACCGTTCTCCAGAGATGAACGGACTCCTGAACCGGTTTAAAGCAGCGACAAAAGTCCCGTCAGAGTTAAAAATGTCCAGATCTTCATGGAAACAGGCAGAGAGCGCGGCTGGCTGCAGATCAGAGCCACTGATCACTGACTGTGCGCGCTGTGCGCAGCGGATCCGGTCTCATCCTGTCCGTGATGCTGCGTGGATGAGACACTGCGTCACAACAAACAGCAGAGGAAACAGCTTCACATCGAAACGCTCAGAAATCTAAAGAGGATCAGAGGAAATCAGCCGACCGAGCCGCCCGGAACTGAAACCTTAAACTCTGATTTGTCTTCTCTTGTTTCCAGAACTGACGCTGATTGTAATGAAACTGTTAGATTTGATTGATTTAATGAAGAACTTGACTCTGCAGCTGATCTGCCAATAAATACATAAATAAAAAAAATAAAAGTAAAATAATCCAAGTGTTGAACAGTTTTTGAAAATTCAATTCTTATAATTTAATAGAAACTTCACAATTATGATTTTTTTTTCTGCATTACCGTCATATTGCCAGTTCGACACATTTTAAATGGGGGTCCCTCAGGGCTTAGGTCTGGGATTCAGATGGATGGAGGTTGACTTAGTGCCTGTTGAATCATTTCTGTGTTGGTTTATTTGGCTAAACGACTCGATGATGACACACTTTTAGTTTTCTGACCAGTGGAGGTTTACTGAAAATGTCCTGACATTTCAAAGAGTTCCTGAAGATCTGGAGCGGCAAATGTAGAGAAGTTTTTCTACTCAGTCCCATCCTGGCTTTCCTTCTTCAGGAAAGAATCACAAACTGTATTTTCACTACACAATATAAAACGTTCCACTAATGTCGAAAAACAAACCTTTGCAGTTGCAGTGGTTCAGTTAAGTAATAAAGAAAATTAAAATCATCCAAAGAAGTTTGCTTACGCAGTAGGTCGTTAAGAAACCGCTCCGTCTCATCCAGCCACTTCCTGCTGTCTTCTTCGTGGTTTACGCCAGTGGAAACATCCGGTTGTTGATCATGCGATTCGTGATACAAAAAAAGCTCCAAAGTGATTTTTTAAAATTGAAAATCAAGATATTTTTTGAGATTGCTGTGTTTTCATTAAGAGGATTTATTTCTGAAATGTCAAACTGCAGTTCAACAGAGACGTCAGACCAGCTGAAGCTTCTATGGAGAGAAAAAACTGAGAAAACAAAGTTAACAGCTGAAACAATATTAAATAATGTAAATTAGAGAGTAGAAGAAGAAGAAAGTGAGTGAAAGTGGTGAGTCTGAGCTGCAGCAGCCTGAAGGAGACAAGTCAACTTAAACTAAACACATAAAAACTCACTCAGCCCTCAATATGCTGCTAAAAGTTTAAAGAAATTCAAAATATTTTTTTTACGTTTCCAGAGTGAAACTTTGCTGCTGCTATAAATTATTATTTTAGGGTTTCTGACACAAAGGGTGAGTCGAGATGCATCACGGTCTAAATATGTCCGCCATGACCAAAGTTAATCATCATTATTCTAACAATAATAATAATTTTTACTCCTAAATTAAGTTGTTTCAAAGTGATGAACCAGATGAAATGCGGACCATCCAGAACCTCTGGAAGGTTTGGAAACGTTTTCCCCGAACCAGTGGAGCGACTTTCAGCCTCTCCATCTCCGCTCGCTCCGAGAAAAGACGACTTTAAGAGGAAAAGGAAGGGAGGATTTTATAGTGTGAATTATTTACCAGGCTGAGATTCTCCTGTATTGTGCAGACAAGAGTTTGTAATATTAATGGAGACGAGAAGCTAGAGGTTCTTTTCCCTCCTTCCTGTTTCTGATGCTGAGATTCAACACTTCAGCTGCTCCCAGCAGACCAGAGATACTGAAGGCTTCAGCTTTAAAACTCACTTTTCAGATTATTTATCTTCATCTGGGAACAGATGAAACATCACAGGAAAATATCAATTAATCTACATTATTTAACATAAGAAACACTGGAAAGCTGTGAAAGTTTCTCCAATTCTTTAGTTTTAAACTCAGAATGACCAGAATAACTACTAAAAAAGTCATAACTACAAGGATACGAGTAATTTTCTGAGAACAAAAGTCATATTTTCAACTTTCTAAGTCATAATTAAAAGTGAAATTGTTGAAGAGCTGCAGCATCATCGCTATAATCTGTTCAACTCGTCATAAAGTCAGTTTTCCTCCTGGTCAGACAGAGTGGCAACGTTTGATAAAAAATGTGTAACTGCTGTGAATCTGGGCCATACAGTGGAAAAAAGGAGACATTTTCAGTTTAATTTCAGAAATTTTCTAGACAAAAACATTGAAATTTCTGAGTTAGAAGTCTAAAATGTTTTTTGAAAAAATCTTGGAGGTTTCTGAGTTTCCAAAGTTGCAAATTTTCAACTTTTGAAACTCATATATTTTCAACATGAAGAAAAAAAATTACTTTTGAAACTCAGAGTTTGAAAAGTTTACAATTTTCATTGAAAAACTGTTTGAGTCTCCAAAATTGAAAATTGTGAATCTCTGAAACCCAGAAATTTCCAAAAATCAAAAGTATTCGACTTCTGAAACTAACAAGTTTTCAAGTTTTTCTATAACATTTCTGAGATTGATCTCAAAATTTTTCCCTTCTTATAGCATTTTTGTAGCTTTTCAAACTTTAAAACATTATTGAGATTAATCTCAACATTTCAGGTTTTTTCCAGAACTTTACTCTCTTTTTCTGTGTGTCATGCTCCTGTACGCCGTCGTGTCGCTGTACGCCGTCGTGTCGCTGTACGCCG
>NW_006800259.1:639392-658683 GCF_000485575.1 Poecilia formosa
CCCTGTACGCCGTCGTGGCGGCGCTGTACGCCTCCTCAGTTTGTTGTTTTTCTGTCATTCCGCCTCCAGCTGAACGTCCAGAGCTTCCCTCTGCGGTGAGGCTGAGCTGGAGGCGCTGCAGGTGGGAGGCTCGCTGACCTCCCCTCTGCTTTCCCTCCTAACCTCAGAGTTGATCAGACGCCTGAGGTTTTCCTCAGGTTTCGCTGTGTGATGTCAGCCGCCGTCGCTCTGCGTCATCGCAGCAGAAACAGAACCGCCGCTTCAGACCAAACAGAGGAAGGACCGGATCAGGACCAGATCTGCTGCTCCACTGTCTTTGATTTGTTTGGATGAAGCCGTTTAATTTGATTTTAAAAGAAAACTCAAACCCCATTAAGGTTTTCTGCAGCTGGGCCGTCAGGCTGAGGTGGTCACATTTTAAATCTTTCTCATGTTTTCAGTCTGGTTCAGCTAAATTCTCAATTTGATGGATGTTACAGAAACAGCTGCACTAAACACTTCACATTTTCACTCGTTTTTCATGACGTGAATTGGAAAAACTCTTAAGTTTTTGTTTTTCTGTTTGGACTGAGACTCGATGCAGCAGTTTGTCAGTCAGTGGAGGATCAGGAAACGAACGGAGCATCAGAAACAATCAGACTGATTATCCAGAGGCCAGCAGGAGCAGAAAACCTGTCCAAACGATTTAACCGCGTCTCATGATGTTAATCTGAACGTGCAGACAGATTATGACCCTTATCTATGGTTTTATATAACAAAGATTACTGTTCGTAAAGCCAAAGCAGGAAGGGAAAAACTGTGAACAATGTCTCTGTTTCTAGATGATCTATGAATAAAATTTAGAAAACGATTAATCGGATTGATTGTGATTAATTGATTATTGAAATATTTGTCTACTAATTTAGTAATCGAATAATCGCTGCAGTGCACAGATTCTAAAGATTCATTTATGAAAGAACAACAAACTCAGAGCTGTAATTAAACCAAAACTGTACAAAAAACATTTACATTTAGGACAAAACCTAAAAACCTTCCTCTACAAAAATCTCCTTCTGAAAACTTCTCAAGTGGCAGTTTTACTTTCAACCAGTTCAAATCCTGCAGAAAAAAAACAAAACATTGTAAGCAACTTTTGCATCCACTTATTAACAAGTTAATCCAAAAATAATGATGCTATTGCAAAAGACTGTAACATGTTTATCTTGTTATCTTAAAAAGGAATTGCACATAGAAAAGGTATATCCATTCACCGCTGATAAAATTGACTTAACTAAATATTAGTACATTTATATTTAAATAAAATCAGGAGTTTGTGAGGTTTGCAGGTGGTTCTGTATCCAGAACCAACACAGCACCTGGTACTGATCACATCACAAACGGCTGTTATGTTCAGAACATGCAAAGTAGAAAGATATTTTTGCTTTAACTTTGGCGCCCTTTTTAGCACGGCACCCATATGTTTAGCTAATTGTGCAGCTGTCGGTTCGGTTGAAGTGAAACCTGGTTCGATTTGAATGTGAACACCAAGCGGACCAGAGACCCTGGGAACTCAGAGCCGATGGCAGGAAATAATGGAGGAACCAAAACAAGACATTAATGAATTCAGCTGTTTTATAATCTTGATTTTATAAAACTCAAATGCAATAATTACTTTTTCTTTCCCTTTCTATTTTCCCCATGTTTTTTTTTTATCCTTTTCCAGTTTTAAAATCTTTTTCTTCTCTTTTTTTCTCTTTTGGAGACCGCTCCAACAGGAGCAAAAGGACTAAAGCGCAGGGCATTCTGGGTAAATACAACCAAAAAATACATGTTAGCCTAGCACTAGCGGGAGAAATGGCTCCTGCTCTTTAGCCAAAGACTAAAGAGAAATCCTCCAAACACTAAACTCTGAAGCCTCCATCTTGTTTCCATCTGGTGAAGAAGGAAGTAGCTCTCAGTGTCTTCAGAGGTTTTTGTGTTGTTTCCTTCAGTGGTTCTGGGTGCAGCGCCCCCACAGGCCAGGAGGGGAACAGGCTGGTTTGACTCAGAGCAGAGAGAAAGAACCACATGGAACAAATGTTGAAGTTTTTGTCCCAGTAGAACCGGACCTACCGGACTCTCAGGTGTAGAAACATCCAGGCTCTCTGCCTCATACCCGAGGCTCCAGCCGGCTGCTGGTTCCCCTCCTCTCCGCTCTGGAGCTCAGAACAGAACCAGCATTAATAATGAAACACAAAGATCTCCAGTTTATGCTCCGGCCCTCTCTGACACTCCGACCCCACTTTTAGAAAAAACAGAGCAGCTTCTTTTAGAAGATATTTGAGCTCATCTCCAGTGAAGCGCGTTGAGAGCTTCTCTGTTCCAGGCTTTTACTGCACACAGCCTGAGAGCGGGAGGACAGGAGGACGTCCGTCCATCCCTCCGTCCGTCTGTCCATCCGTCCGCACAGCGCCGGCCTCTTAAAACCCACAAACACCACAGCCGCTGGTTCACACACCCAGCTGTCAGGGGAGGCCGGCACCAACGCTGCTGCGCCACAGAAACATTTCCAGGCGCAGAAACGGCTTCACTGCAGCACAAATCACTTATTAATCTGATGCTTTCAGCTGTTTAAAGATTATTTTTCTTATAAAAAAACTGGATGACTGAAGAGGAGAGTTTATAGAAAAATAAACATTATTTGCTGTTGTTGCACATTTCAGACTCTGCATCTGTTTTTGCTGTTTGTACATAAAACCAAAAAATTCACAATCTTTTTTCTTTATTATGATTTTCTGCTCAGTGGTCACTATGGTTATTATTTTTAGTCTTTTGTGCACACAAATGAGTTCAAATATAAAGATGGTTTTCAAATTTTGCACAAGAAACAGAAGAAAATCTCTGCAAACAGTTACAAAACGACATCTGTATAAGACTACTTAGTGGAAGAGCTGCACTTTCTGCACATTTATGAAAATTAGAACTGATAGTCAGCACTTTAAGGATGGAAACCATCGATCTGCACTGATGGAGAAGAAACTGTGGATGAAGATTCATTGAGAAGCTTCATTCATTATCAGATAATAACCAGACTGGAAATGTGATCTTTGAATTAATGAGTTTCAAACTTCTCCATGTCGGGGTGTTTATGGTATGCAGAGAAAGTCTGCATGGGGAAAAACTCAGTGTGTAACCTCCTTAACAAGCCAAGCATGAAGGAGTCGCCTGCATGAAGAGGAAGGTCAACAAAACAACCGCAGCTTCTCACCGACCGACTTCCTGTCAGCAAAGCTTCACAGCTTCACAGCCCACTTACATCATCTCAAATACGGACAAAAAACAAAGAAATAACGAGCCACAAGTTTGCTGATGGCTACAAATATCCATAGTAATACTGCAACTTCATGAGCAACATTTCATCAACTATTAGTAGAGATGAATGATTATATTTGAGCCCACAGGTAAGGCTTTATTCTTGTTTCCAAAAATATGGCAGATACAAAAAGGCTACAAAGGGGGGAAATTTAAAAATATAGTGGTTGAGGGAAAAAGGAACAATAAAGTAAGAGGAAAACAAAAAGATAAGAAAGAATTTTGTAGTTGGGGAAAAAAATGAAAAAAAAATGGAGAAAGGAAATAAGAAAAAATAACTAAAGATGGTGAAAAAAGGAAGAAAGAAAACAAGGAATAAAGCATAAAAGAGAACTAATAAAAATGTTGCAGTTGGAAAAAAGGAAAAAATGAAAAAGAAAAAAAAGAGAAACAAGAAAAAAATGTTGCAGTTGATGCAAAAAAAGAAAATTAGAAACAATAAGTAGCTGGGGAACAAAGAAAATGTTGAAAAAAAGACAAATGAAATAACTAAAAGAAATGAGATGGTAAGGATTGAATGGAAAAGGAAAATAAGGGAAAAAGTTGCATTTGGGAAAAAATAAAAAACGGAAAAAATTTGAAAAAGAAAAATACAAAAAAACAGGCAGTTCAGCAAATAAGAATAAAATGAAAAAGATATAAAAAGAAAAAAATGAAAAAACAAAGGGAAAGAAAAAATAATTATTGCACTGCATATTATAAAATCAAGCCTACAAGAATTAATTAACGTCTTATTTTGGTTGCTCCAAAGTTTCCTGACACGAGGTCTGAGTTCCCAGCTGTCTCCCTCCAGCTAATGAATATTCAGAGCCTTTATTAGCCTCTATTAGCATATTGCTGAAGATATTTGTGACAGAAACGTCAGGCGCAGAGGAAGCGCTGAATCAGAGGACGCTCAGAGAGAAACAGATGGTCCAGCAGGAGACAGCAGGCCGGCATTCATTACGCTGGACGGGACAGGAAGCGCTGACAGGAAGGTGGAGCGAAGGAGAAACTAAACAAACCTTCCAACTAGTTTGGCTTCATTACAGCCAAACTACTGTAACTCTGCAGGAAATAATAATGTCAGTTTGAAATGAAATAAGATATTCGACAGGAATAACTTGTGTTCATCAGGCTGTTTTACCTTTTTACAGTAAAAACTATATCAAATAAGGACGAGTCACTTATTTTACACTGATGGACGTTTTTAGTTTAAGTACTTTTTAAACTTTGGACTTCCGTCAGTTTTCCTTTAATGCACAAAGTAACGTTATTGCAGATCCTTCCTCCCAGCAGCTGTCAGATGTAACATCCCTGCTCCAGATAAAACATGTTTACATCTCTGCTGATGATTTTCACTCATTTTTAATAACGTTTCTGCTGTGATTGCACGTCTGTTTCTCTGCACCCACATACTGCTCTGTAAATAGTCTGTTGTGATTTTACATTTTATAAAAGTCGTCCGACTCAGTTCCACATCTGTTGGGTCCCAGGATATTTCTATTCTAATAATGTCAGTATTTTTATTATAATTGTGCACATTATGTTATTAAGCCATTATTGTTGTTATTCTCAGTCTTGATTTTTCTATATTTTTCTAACACATTTGGAACTTTGTTTCTGTGAACCAACATATCTTGATGCTGCTGTTAAACCTAAACTTCCCATCGGTGGGACAATAAACTCTAATTGTATTTCTATAAATGGTTGGAAGCGTCACTGGCCGTGTTTCCATACAAACCTCAATTTAAATATTCAGCTAAGGTCACACAATTCTGCATTTGGAGTGTTTACATTAAATAAGAAACAATTAAAATCAGGTAAACAATTTTGTTCAGGCAATAAGTCATTAAAAACATGCAGCGCCATCATCCTCCAACTACTTCCGGTTGTCTTCTTTTTCGTTGGTTGCGCGAAGTGGGAACATCTGGTTACAACTTGTGTGATGCAAAAAATTTCGATATTGAGAATTTATTTTCAAGATGTTAAACTGCTCAAAGGAAACGCAGCCAGTGTTTACTTTATGTCTCTGCTCCCGCCATGTTTTAACCGAGTCAGGAAATAAACCAATAAACCAATCTAATCACATCACTTCCTGTAAAAACCAAGTTCGTCAGTCCAACACATCCTGCCATTACCATGAGGTTTTTCTGATTTATCTCCGTGTCAGTGGAATGAGGAATGAACGTTTCCAGTGTCTCATTGCAGCAGCTATGATCTGGTCCGTAGCGATCTGAGATCCGGGCCCAAACAGAACCGCTCTCTCAGCTCAAACCAGGCTGGATGCGACCTTCGGTGACCCGGTAAAGTGCAGGCTCACCTGAAACTCAGCGCTTTCCCCTCTGTGACCTTCTGCTGCACAAACTGCTGCAGGCGCGCATCGATATCCTGATTTATCCTGTCTGAACTTCACCAGATCGCCTCTAAAGGGGGTTTATCCACCAGGGGGAGCTATTGCACCACAGAGAAGCTGTAAGCAGAGAAGCAGAGGCCTTCTCTTCTGCTTGAAGGCCTCTTACGCACCAATACGTGTTTTAATGTGTGGTTCAGTTTAATTAAGGTTTGTTCAACTCTCTGAAGGTCCACAGCATTTCAGTCACTTTGTTTCTTTTTCAGATCTGCTGCTGTGTTTGGCATCTCAGCCTGTAGAAAGCTGCTTATGTAATTAGTGATGATCATTTTCAGTGAGGGATTCATAATGTTTAAATCAAAGGATCATAGAAAGTTTGGAATTAAGATCAGGATCCTAATTTATTTATCTGTAGAAAAGTTTCAGGCAGATCTAGATGAACATTAAGAGCTGAAAACAATGCTAGCACAATACAATACAATACAATACAATACAATACAATACAATACAATACAATACAATACAATACAATACAATCTCTCAAAAGCTAAACGCTCATCTTTGTCTGTTTGTTGCTGCCCCCTGCTGGATCTTTTTTGTAACTGTTTTTGCCAGCCCGCTGTAAATTCATGTTCTGCTCACAAATGAGGCTTGAAGGTTTGTTGTTGCATCGATATTGTAACGGTGATGAATTTCCCAGTCTTTGAAGAACACACAAATAGACAACTTGGAATGAAACGAGACACCATTTTCATTTTTTCCATTGCTATTAAGCTTTATTAATGCCAAAAAAGAAGCTTGCAAATTACAAAGACTGAGAAACGATGAACTTTAGGACGCTAACTGGATTTAGATCAACTTTAAGATTAATCTTAATAATCCTAAGGGAAATGTTTGCTTTCAATGAACAAAATCCTCTAAAATTCAATTGTCTGTTCATATAAACATAGTCTGGTTGCAAATAGTAAACCAAGGAAGGTGGCTATAATAAGAAAATGCAAAAATCAAAAAGCATAAATGAAAGCTGCAGTTGGACACTTTGCTACGCTGTTTTGAGGCAAGGCTTGGGATTGGATAGCGGCTCACACCGGTCTCTCTTGGCCCAGACCTGACCCATCTGGACCCCGTGGTAAACCCCGGAGATGGCGGCTGATCTGGTCTCTCCGTCCTCATAGGACCGGGTGAGCCGGGCGGTGTACGGGATGTCCACCTTGAACATAAAACCAACCATTTTAATTCTGCAGCGGTGGTTTGGCGGCACGGTGAGCTTTACTTTGGCAGAGTGCTGCACCTCCTCTGTCAACGTTTCTCCTGTAGAGATTTGAAATAAGCGCTCGGTGGTGACACCAACATTTCCCTCCATGATGATCGGGATTCCTGCCCTGAATGTTGTTCTCTCTCTGGACCTGAAGAGGGAGCTGGTGTCCCACTGCCGCTCATTTATCGTTTTTTCACTCAACGTAACTTTTTTTGACACCGACCTGCATGAATAGTTTTCTATGACGGAAACTCTTATGGTCTTCGGAGGCAATTTTATGATTTTTGTGGGATCTGGTTTATATTTGACATCAGAGATCACATTGCTTTCAGCCTTCAACTGAGTCAGAACCTCATAGCGCCTTTTGTACCAATACTGCTTCCCTTTCCAGGGGAGATAAAAGCATTTATCTTTTGGATAAACCATCCCCAATCCGTACTTATTCTTCCCTACAAGGAGCTCCTGACTGGAGCAGGTTCTGATTGAATTCTTTGGAAAAGAACCATAAGAACCTTCCTTCCACTCCAGGATCTCAAAATTATCTTCATTCACCAGGACTTGAAAAGTGGAGGAACGATGCTCTTTCTTATCAGGGTAGTGGCAGTAAGGACCTTTGCTGGGGTTGTAGAAACCTGCACGGCACCTGACCTTACAGATGTAGTCGGTTCGTGTTTCATACGTGTTGTAAATAGAAACGGTTCCATTAGGAAGGGACCCCTCCCATTTCACCCACTGCAGCTTCCCATCAGGCATGGAGGAGAAAGAGTCCAGCTGCCGTTTCTGTCTGAACTCAGCAGACGCTTTCATTGGGACTTCTTTCTCCAGACCGACTTCCAGCGGGGAAACTGAAACAGTAAAGAGAAAGGCTTTAATTAGGCCGTCTCTGGCATCATTTCGCCTTTTAACCGTCTGCTTGTTTTGAGGCGCCAAGTGGGAAAATCAGACAGTTTTTTATGTAAGCTAAATACATATTTATTTTACTTTTGTCACAGTTTCATTACATTTAAAATGGAAATGCACTATGCTTACATTTCACAAAGCTGATGCACATCTAAATTTAAATTTAGATATTAAATCTAAATGTTTCCTCTCCAAAGTTACCGAAAAACTAATGTGGAATTAGCATTAACGTACAAACATGAAAAACTGTAGGCGCACCTACATTTAGTTGCATTACTTAGGGTATAGATTTAAATTTAACAGATTACACTTAGATATAAGATACAGATATGAAGTTTATATTTAAATTTAGCATTTAGGTTTGCTAATATTTTGTGAAATGCAGCATGGTTACACATGACAGTTTTTTCCAGACATTTCCATTTATGTGTGATAAAAGTGAGCAAAACTTGATAAAAGTAAGCTAAATATAAAAGAGCCTTATGGCTGGTGGTGATGGAAAACATTTATCGTACCTTTTGCGCCCGGAGGCCGGTTCTCCACGCCGTCCTGGATGCTGCCTGCAGACAGAACCAGCAGCAACAAGACTGACAGCTGGAAGGAAAACATAAAATTTATCATCTTAACATTTTACTGCTTACATAAGATTTCAGTATAAGTTTCAAAGCAAAGACTAAAGTTGTTTTTCTGAATAAAAAAGGGAAATTTAATATGTTTGCTTTATCCAAGGTTCTTGTTGTAGATGCTGAAAGCTGTGGGTAGAAAGGATCTCCTGTAGCAGTCTGTACTGCAGCAGCCTTACAGAAGCCTCTGACTGAAGGTACATCAGTGTTTAAATAACTGATGTAAAAATTAAAGGAGGGAGTAGGAAACACTGAGAAAAGGCAGAAATCCTCTGAAATAATCTCCATTTCCCATAAGAATCAGATCCGGGATCAATTTTAATGCATCCTAATGTAGGTAAGATACTGACTGTTAATAAGAGAAACTCTCCACAAAACTCTAGAGTATTCCCTTCAAAGTCAAAGAAGATTAAAAAAGTAAATCATTTTCTACATTATAATTGTTGATTAGTGGCCAAAACAATGAACACAGATACAAACGGCTGAAATGAGCTTCAGTCTGAATTAGAACCGCTGCTCTGCACGTCTTCACCTCGTCCAGTAAGATGGTCAGACAGTGAGAGTAAAAGAAAAGACAAAAGGAGAATGTTGAATTTTATTTTACCATGTCTGTCCAGGGACACCGTCTCTGCCGACAGCTATAGAAAAACAAAAAAAATCTCTTATTAACTACAAAAATAAAGATAAAAATCTTATTTGTAAAGGTAACCGAGCGTCTTACCTGAATTGAATTAGGAGTCTTTTTATCAGACGGACAAACGGAGGCACAACGTTTTTCTAATTCTGCTGATAACCGTGTTTCTCTTCATCCTTTATGTTTTCTGAAGCTCAAACACCAGAAGGAGGATTTTCTAATGAGCCAATCACTGATTGATTTGTTCTCCTGAGGACCAAAAATAGACAAAACTTCAACGTTTTAAGGCCTAGAAACACATGATTGGTTGTTTTTTAAGATCCTAATCTAAAAACCACCATTATTCATCTAAAACATTTCTGTATTTGGTGTCTCTCTGTTCTGGTTTTAGCAGCAGTTCAGTGTTTATGTTTATTGAGATCCGCATTAGAATCAGCAGCACTCTGCATCAGTTATCCTTCAGTTTACATAGAAAAAACATTTTACATAAAAAAATCATACATGAATTTAAATATTGAATCTAAATGCTTACTCCATCATGAAGTATTACTTTAACAGATGCCATTCCCATCACTTTTAAAGAAACACACAGTTTAAACACAGTAATCCAGGATGCCGACCAAATGCATGTAAACCTTTGAATTTGAGCAAAATTACCAAATTTTTTTTTAAAATCTTGCCAGGTTTTCTGGCATTTAGCAAGTAGAAATCAAATAAAATCTTATTTGAATAGCACATTTCAGCAACAAGGCATTTCAATGTGCTTTACATCATAGAAACACAAAAATACAAAGTCATATTAACACAGTCAACAGCTGAAACATTACATTTAGTCAAGTGTCACAGTTCATTTTCCATCGATTGTGTTTCTAAAGCAGGTGGTTTTTAGTCCACATTTAAAGGCCCTCAGTGTTTCAGCTGCTTTGTTGTTTTCTGGAAGTTTGTTCCAGAATTATACAAATAATTTTGGTAATTCCAACTAAATCATAACAAGGAAAGTTTGGTCTGATTTGACTTCAGACAGTGAGAAAAAACTGTGTTTGTGTCTTTTTATAGTGTATGCATTTTCAACTGCACACACACATGAATTTATATATATATATAAATACATATAAACACATTTTGGAACAGATGAGATGCACTTTCTTCATGCTGTTTCTAAATAAACATTTTAATGGAAAAACAAACAGTTATGAAGTTTCCTCCTTCTCTGCCTGCTGCTGCTCTCATTTATATGTTACCCTTCCTGTTTCTCTGTTCTCCATTTTCGTTGACACTGTCCCAGTTTGTCTCTGCACTCTGATCTTTGCTCACCAGAAACATGACACAGGCATTATCACAAACCGCATGATGAGGCCACTGTGAAAGGAAACACGAGGTGAGGAGTCGGCGGCACTGAGTTTGATCTGAAAGCAAACAACCTTTTAATATTTTAAGTTATGAAAACTTAAAGCTGTGCATTAAGCATCTTTTTCTGTTTCCTTTATCTCATTAAAACTTTGCATTTCTAAATTCTTGATTCTAAAAACTAAACTTAAGAAGTAGGAACTGTGGCTGCGTTGTTTCCAGCAGTTGGCCTTCTGCACAGCATGAATTAGAAAAATGTTAACAATCTTGATGCAACTGCTAAACATTGATCAGATTATTTTAATGCTTTACAATTTACACAATCGAAGGATTATTTTTAAATCCTTTCTTAGGGCAACTGGACAACATCCTGCAGGATTTACTAAATATTTTTCCCATGCAGTTGTGGCTCATGTTACCTGAATAGACATGCACAAAGAAACAAATACACAACACTAGACAGAGGTGTAATAAACTACACAGCATTTAACATCATAGTTGGTTTGTACTTTTCAGGTCATACCCGTCATCTAAAATAACCTCAAGATCTTTATCTCCCTGCAAAGAAACAAATCGATGTTCCTCTTTTCTAGAAACAGTGATGGTAACTCAAGTCATGAAAGTTCAACAAATGCAGAACAATGTTTGAAGAGGCCTGACTAGTTTATGATACATTTAACATATTTTAAATAGTTTTGAATCAAGTAAAACCTGTTAAATGCTTTCAGCAATGCAGAAGTCTGGAGGTGTTTGAAAGGATCTGATCTCCAGTCGCCATCCTGGATTATCTGACCTTAGATTGATTCTGGTTGGTTAAAAGTTAAACCAACACTAAATATTCAACTTTAATAATTCCTCCTTTTGCTTTCTGTGTAATTTCATAGTAAACACCCAGAAACTTTTTCTAAAAAGCAACCCTGCTTGCACCACAGCCTGCATTTGATTTTTGAATCTGCTTAAATACAGTGCAGATATTTCAAAGAGAAAATGTTTTATTCTGAATGGTTTACAAACTGAAAAATGACTAAATATTGCAGTGCAGTTTCACTACATTGTGGGGGAGCAGCACTGGTTGAGTCAAAGGTAATATATATAAACTAAAATCTGATTCTGCAGTTTTTTCAAAGACAGCCTGAAGACTTAGTTTGTTCTGATTTGTAGGATTTTGGACTTTTAGTTTCATTTATGTTTCTGTTTTAGTCATTTTCTATGTCGTTATGTTTCCACTAATGGACACTGGAGTTACGACAACCAACAGCCAGTTTGATGGAAATCAAGCTGCTGCCCTCTGCTGTGAAACTGGAGAAATTACCAGAAACATTCAGATTTTTATAGCATTGTCTGGTTAAAAATTCAGAGTCTGGCAAAAATGAATGTAGAATAAAATCCAAACTTAAAACTGGTTGGACAGGATGGGGTTGTTAGAGAACTTGTGTAGAACCACCTGTCAGCAGCAGAAGATCAAGTGACAAATGAAGATTTTATATAAAACAAACTGAACCCAAGAAATCATTAAAAGCTAGAAAAATGAACAACAGAGAGAGAAAAAATGAACAAGGCAGGACCTTCCTGAAAAATACTAAACACAAATTATGTATACATACACAAACACCAATGGATTATGACACAAACATTTTAATAATGCATCAAAAATGTTTGCCATAATTTTATTGTATCTCATTTAAAGCAGCTTTTGTGACAGGATTAGACAGAAGGAACTGAGAATGAGCTGAATATGAACTGGTTGAATCAGAGGGAGGAGAATATGAGACTAAAATAAATCTAATGCTAAATAATCACAATAAACTAGAACTGAATTAAAGAACCTGGAGAAGACGAGTTCATCTTTAACAACAGACAGTAAAACATAAACAATGAATAATGGAATAATAATCAAACTAGAATGAAATAGCAAAAACGTCAAAACATCCCAGGACCATAACATCCTGAAGTTCTAGATTATAACTCCCTCCTTTAACCCTCCTCTGGTCTTACAGGGGGAGTCATCTGGACCCGACAAGTTTTGTTCTCTGTGTCCGTTGCACTGACTCCATGTGCAACTTACACTTTTCTTGTGTTGTTTCGGGAACTGACAGTCTGACGGGACAAATCCCCCCCACTGTTTGCTGCGGACCCAGGGAGGATTGGAAAAGAAATGGACTTTTTAAACTTACGTCAGAAATAACCAGGCCTCGTTTAGGGAGCTTATCGCCACATCCAGTTATGGAGTTTGTTTGAGCTCATTTGGGGTTTGTTTTATTTTTTCCTCATTTTAATACATTAAGATGCAACAAAAACCTAAATAAAAATGGGTTGGGAATAAGTCGATGTCTTATTTTTTTAGAATAACATCAAGGTAGTTTGTCCCCTTTGTTACAAGTTGGCCCCCTCACCTCTTCAAATTAGACAAAATTGGTGTCAAACGTTTGTGCAGCAAACATTTCCGTTTGTGCTGCTATGATTTTAAAAACATTAAGAAATGTCTCCAGAGGTCATGAAAGGTCAACCAGCCCCCCACCAAATTGTAGACAAAATGGATGTTGGCCAACTTGACAATGTTTCTGCTGGTTTGTGCGGCAACATTTTTTTGTTTGCACTGCTTTGGCTTTGAAAATAATAATGAAAGTTTAAAGGTCTAACTGTCAACCAGCCCCACACTTTTACTAAACCAAAATGACATTTAAACCTTTAAACATCCATGTATGAATTCTGCTGACACACATGATTGGTTGTTGGTCGTTTCCAGTTCACTCAGAGTTATTCTGGTAAATATATAGCATTGTAGCCAAATGTTTTTTGTATTGCATTTACAAATCATATCAAATGAAATAAAGCTAAAGCAGATTATGCCATCGTCTGGGTTTCCTCGCTGACATTTATTTGATTCAGTTAGAATCACCCAGAATAACAGAATAAATGTTTTAATGGATGCCAGTAGGTTTTTATTATGATACGTTTATGATTTGGCTTACATTTGAAGGCCATATTGTTATACGATGTTTTCATAATGTATGACAAGACACTGACTTTCATAAGGTGTCTCAGTGACTCTCTATGATCGTTACACTTAAAATCTTTTTATGTTCGTTAATGAACGTGGAGAAAAATATCTCCACACCCTGCAAGTGTTTTTCCAGAGAACCAGAATTGTTTCCAAGGTTTGGGAGCCAGCCAGAAGAACATCTTGTACTAATCTGATTCCAATAACATGCTGTTATTGGAATCAAACCCTCCTGTTGTCCTCGGGTCATTTTGATCTGAGGACAACAGGCAAACGTTCAAACAAACGTTCCCACTAACAAACGTGTCACAACCTTCTATGTTAAAAAACAAAACAAAACAACAAAAACACATTTCCAATGAAGGCTGTGGGTGGCAACAGGTGGTTTTGTTTTTGAAACCGCATCCAATTTGATAGTTTGAAAAGAAATATGTAGTTCATTTACAGCCAAAATATGGACAAAACAATAACTAAAAAGTTCTTGTATAAAAACAAAAGTTGACGTAATCAGATGCTACAAGTTCAAAAAATGGTCAAAAAATCATTTTACAAAACCTTCCATCATCACACTGGACATTTGACAAAGTAAAGACCTCCACTGCACACCAGTGTGTTATTAATCTCTTAAATAAATGGGAGCTACTAAAAGTTGCCAGCATAATCTAAAGTATTGCACATCTAAAAATTAGCTACAAATTTTGGGTCTAAGCTCACGTATGTTTTAACTGTCTAAAGTCAACTAAATTCACAGAATTTATGTTTACACAATTCAACATAAATTGCTACATTTATGTTTTCAATTATGTTACCATTGGGGCCATTTTATCTCTATGTGTGTTAAAGAAAAATCGAGGCAAAAACAGTCGGCGTTCCATATGAGAGGCCCCATAGGCCAAAACCTACAAACTCTCTTACACTACTATCAAACCCTCTGACAGAGTTTGATTGCAACGGAAGTTATCTTAAAATTTCAGTTTCTGATTGGACCCCTGGCAGGCTTTTCAAAATAAAAGCGGACCTCCGGTTTATGTTTGATTCATGTTTCTCGCCTGAGGCTTTAAAAATGTAAAACTTTGTGTTAATTGATTTGCTAAATGTTAGAGCCATAAATAGGAAATATTTAAGTTATATGTAAGATGGTTTGTTTGTATTTTATAAAATTTAGTTAGGACGATTGATATTTGTTTAGGCATTTTTATTGTACAATTTAGTTTTATTTTGAAAGGTCTAGGGAATGAAACAGATATTAGATCTATTGCCATAACACTAAAGGAAATCATGTATCTGAAAATAAATTAAAACATATTATNTGTATTTTCTTGTTGCAGTTTAAACTAAATAAATGTGCTACCAGAGGAGTGACCCGGCTCATCATTCTCTTCAGTGTAACATCTGCAAAAATGAATGTAGAATAAAATCCAAACTTAAAACTGGCCGGACAGAATGGGGTTGTTAGAGAACTTGTGTAGAACCACCTGTCAGCAGCAGAAGATCAAGTGACAGAAATTATCTTCTGTCACTATTGAGACTAAAATAAATCTAATGCTAAATAATCACTAGACACAATAAACTAGAAATGAATGAAAAGAATCTGGAGAAGACGAGTTCATGTTAAACAGACAGTAAAACATAAGCAATGAGTAATGGAATGATGATCAAACTAGAATGAAATAATAAAAAACCATCCCAGGATCATAACAACCTGAAGTTCTATATTATAATTTAACAAAGTATGTCTGAATATAACTGTAGATGTGACATTTACAACTCACTTTTCTGGTATTTTTCTTTTACATGCATTCATAAACGTATTCATGTAAATGAATAAGAGCATTTAAATCTGGAGAGATTCAGACAGAGAAAGAAAGAAAGCGATAAAAGAATGTTTAATAACAAATAAACATTAAAGTCCTTTGGCATTCAGGCTCCGGCCAGGGATGTCAAGCTGGAACTTTGATAAGATTGATGAACATTCCTGATGCTGCATAGCAACTGGTGAGACAATGGACCAGGCTAGACGCGACAGGATGAGGACCCGATGAAGAACAAGGAACACAGGAGGGTTTCAATACACAGGGAGAACAATCAGGGGAAACAAGGAACTGGTGTAACTAATCAAGGGGTAGACGGGACAACACGGAGACTCCACAGAACACAGAAATCTAAAACACACCGAAACAACCAAATCCTTACACAAACAGCAACAGCTTGTGTGGCTGGATCTTTTAAAATTGATCATTGTATTTTCTAATATTTTTATGTTAAAATAATGATGGTACTTGACTGAATACCGAAATGAATTAGTGGTATTTTAGTGCAGGATGAAAAGAAGACAAATACACATAAGAAGACAGGACACAAGTTCTTGAGTCTGTTTTTAATCATTTGGAATCAGACCAGTAAAACATGTTTCTGGATGGGTTCCAGATCTTTGAAAAAATTCTGGTTGTGTGGAAAACCCCTTACAGGATGTGGAGATAGTCACTGCATATTCTACATATCATCTGTCTTATGTTGAGGAAATGTGCCAACTATTGTTATTAAGGAAGTGTGTGTTTTTGCACGTGTATGAAAACACAACCTCCCCACATACACACACATACACTCACACCAGGAGGGACTCTGTGGTTTTTGCATGCATATGAAAACACAACCCACCCCCCACCACCACACACATACACCACAAACTCCCTGAGTCCTCTGACTGCTCTTTGTCCATCAGAGAAACTGTCTCTGCATGCCGCTCCGTCAGGAGGCTGGTGACCCACTGACAGGTGATCTGGATGAGCTTCTGGTGGAGGCGACAGGGTTGAAGATGTTGAAGTGAGCTCAGGTCCACCTGCAGGACTCTGGAGCGTTTTCCTGCTGCACAGGTTCTGCTGCTGTGTTCTGTTCTGTCTTGGTGGTACTGGTCAGACTGGTTCTCCTCCACTGCTGTCTGTATCAGGCCTAACGATCCTGGAGGCATCGTTTGGCCTCCAGCAGGACGATGATGGCATTCATGAGCAGGGGCGCCGCCATAAATCTAGGGCCCCGTGACAAAAAATTTAATTTCCTCCCCACCCCCACGCAGCTGCTGTTAAAAGTTCTTGAGTCTATCTGACCCATCAAAAGCATCACAATTTCCAAGGCTTTTGCTTTCTTTGGTCCAATACTGATAACTAGTACAATATTTACTGCTCATGGATTTTACATGCAAGAGTAACATTCAGTATACATACAGTCCACATACAGTATGCAAGTAGGTTGCTTCAATTTTTTCTATTAGTCATAGGCAACATGCAAAATACACATAAAGCAATCCAGACTTCTCAAAAAATGTTGTATAGTTGCATTTTATTCAAGCTGCAGTATGTAACTTTAATGAAAAAATACTTTTTCTACCTTTTTGTTAAAGCTGTCCCCATGTTGTGACAGTTTATGAGTCAGATAATCTGAAAACAATCAATCTCCTCCTTGAACGACTACTGCTAGCTAAAGTAATGCACCGTTCTCACCAAAACAACCAACCAGAACCAGGAGGAGGGTCTTAGTGCTGTCAATCAACCTCATCCACTCACTGCTAAATGTGCTAATGGTGGAGAAACAACTTATTACAGGAAAATTGTTTATCTGCCATCACTCATAGCTATGCTTACTAGACTAAGCATTTACAACAGGCTATGCTAGCTACAGCATAGCACAGAGAGGGGCAGAGGAAAGATGAGCAGCACCACATGAGATTGTGATTGACAGCACTAAAACTCTCCTGCCACTGACTGGTTGTTTCCAGAGAGCACTGTTAGAAAACAGAGGAAATCGATTTTTTACAGATTACCTCTCATACCATACTGTCACAACATAATGACAGTTTTAAAAGTGACATACTGCAGCTTTAATTTCACTTAGGAGAAGACCGGTAAGGAGGGACGTGGGTTAGAGCTGCTGTTGACTGACTCATCTGTTAAGTGGTAAAAGGTACAAGGGACAAGTTCAATATATGAATATGTTGTTTTTTTCCCCCTTAATTCATTAAATGCTAGTGAAAGGGAGGCAAACAGTAGTTTGTAGCTAAGCTAATTATGCTAAATGGTTGATAATCTCACAGTCTACCCACCTCTCATGGAGAAAACCTGGGTTATAAATTGACACTTGCCTTTCTCTCTCTCTCGCTCTCTTTTTTGAAAACCTGATTTTATAACTTTTCTTAGCAGCATAGTAACTGCCACAGTCGTTCTCGTCTTCTACTAACTGCTGCTGAACACCGTCACCGTCAAGCAGGAACGAACCATTTTATGCAGATCCAGGGGGTTCAGGGCAAAGATGGATGTGTGATTTTTGGTCAGGGAGTGCAAACATTAAATCTTTACTGCTAAAAACAATCTCCGAAAATACAATTTGATTAATTTTGTAATTGACAGGGCCACAATTTTATTTTAATTTCTATGAACAAAAAATAAATAAATAAATTGTGGAGGGCCCCCTGGTGGTCAGGGCCCTTAGAATTGTCATCACTGTTCCCCCCTACAACGCGCCCCTGTTTATGAGGCATCTCCTGAATGGTACCTCATAATATTATGACATTTATGACTCATAAGTGACTCAAAAATGCCATCATCATTAGGTGTAATAGACCTGGGGTCTAACGATCCTGGAGGCTTTGTTAGGACGAACGTTGAGGTCATCATTTATAGACATTGATAACCTTTTCTCTTCAGGCTAACTGGTTCTGTTCTGACTGAAGGAACCCGATTCTCCAGAACTCTGTCATTGTTCTGCTCCTCCAACACCAGGCAGTTCAGTAAGACCTTATAAAATCTTTTGAGGGGAAGAACTACAGGTAGTACGTGAACCGTTTGGGTGAAGAACATTTACCAGAACTAGAATCTCTGTGTTGAACATTACCAAGGTCCAGCATGCAGAGAGCTTCTCTGATAGACACCAAGCAGTCAGAGGACTCGGGGACTCTGTGGTGTGAGTGTGTGTGTGAACCAGGTTTTTATATCCTAGTGGGGACCCGTTTCCCCACTAGGATATAATGTATCCTAGTGGTGCTAATGTATAGCACCACAATACATTAAAGATCTGTTATTGCTGTACCAACCTTCTAGACCCCTCAGATCTTCTGGTTCTGCTCTGCATCCCCAGAACCAGAACCAAACGAGGAGAAGCAGCATTCAGCTTCTACGCACCACAGATTTGGAACAAACTTCCAGAAAACTGTAAAACAGCTGAAACACTGGGTGCCTTTAAATCTCAACTTAAAACCCACCTGTTTAGAGTTACTTATGGCTAAATTAGGGTTTTGATGTCTTCGATGCTTTTAATGTTTTTATCTTTACTTTTCATCTACTTTTCAACTTCTTTTTATTTCTCTTTCACACTGTCTATGAAAAGCCCCCCGGAAAACGTCGCAGTTAAACGAATTTATATCTAGGGGTGTGAGAATAGCTACAAACCGGGTGTTAGCTTTAGTGGCTAAGTTTTGGCTACAGTCCGCTGCTGCCTTGATATCAGCTGGAAAATGAAAAAACTAAGCACTGGATGGTACCGACTAATTACTGGACACAACGGCACACCACAAAACTCAGTTGTTGTACCAGTAGCTCACAGATATTTTAAGTTTTGCGTCTTTTTCATGGTACAGATCTTGCAGCTTTGGCTGAAAACAATAGGAGCCAGCAGGACCCGGAACCAATCTATGTGGCATAAATTCAAACGGAAATACGTCACCACCTCTCGAGGCATATACCCCATTAACTATCAAATAAAGGCCACTAGAGACAAAAAAAATCTTTTAAAAAATAAAATGTGAAAAATGAAAAACCCTAATTTAAAATTAAAGTTGTTTCACCCGATTGAGGGGTAGACGGGCCCAGGTGAGGGG
>NW_006800259.1:659587-669233 GCF_000485575.1 Poecilia formosa
TGACATTGATTCAATATTGATCAGATGTTGATCAGACATCAGCATTTCAGTCATTAGATTTCAACCACAAAACAACATTGATTCAATGACACAGTTTCAACGGTTAGAATTGGATGGTTGTTTTATGGTTGATCCACCGTCATTTGTCGTCTTCAACCAAAAATCAACCATTAATCAGACTTCCGCATTTCAGCAATCAGATTTCAACCACAAAGCAACATTGATTCAATGTCACAGTTTCAACGGTTTGATTGGATGGTTGTTTTATGGTTGATCCACCGTCATTTGTCGTCTTCAACCAACAAATCAACGATTCTAACTATTTTTCAACGTTGATTTAACATCAAGTGCTATCTGGGTAGGCGTTTTCGCACTGCAAGGAACAGAACGGTTCCGACCGTGTTCGCATTAGAACTTGCGACTGGTTCCACCAGGCCCCTTGGAACCACAAGAGCTGTGGTTCCAATCGGGCCGGCCAAGCGGTTCTGCTTAGAACCAGCAGCTGATTGGCCGCTGGTTGTTATGGAGTCAGACGTTGCTGGCTCTCACTGCTGTATTTTGTAAAGAGTGGTCTTTTCAATATTTGTATTATTAGTTTTAATTAGCAATGAACTCATCTCAATATAGTGCAATCACCTGGTCTATTGATGAGGTAAATGTTTTCATCTGCTTACTCGCTGATGAACGAGTACAGAATGAGTTAGATTGGTCAACGAGGAAAGAGAAAGTTTTCTGAGGAAAAGACTTCAACCACTACATCGAAACCATTGTTTAATTTCAAAAATAATGACGTCCGGTACCGCTTCGATGGTCCTCAGTTTAATGCAAACACAACAGGGCTGGAACCGTTCCGTTCCGTACCGTTCCTTGCAGTGCGAAAACGGCTTATATGACTCTGGAATTCATTTACGTTTTTCTGGAAATGCTCTATGCCAACCGTAGGCTGGACCAGATGATCATGTTTCTTTGTTTAGATAATTTGTTTTTAGAGAAACTGTTCCCTGAGAGGAGGAGTTTTCCCACTGTCTCTCGGCTGCCAGCAGGTTTATAAAGACCAGGTACATCGGCTCAGGTTCAGCAGCCTTCAGCCAGAAGATCCAACCAGTCAATCACCCTCTGCAAACAGGTGAGTGTTCAGCTTCATCCATTCATCTCTTTAACTGTTTAAAAGTGAAACTTTCACTGAACAGTTTTGTATAGAACATTGCCATTTTGATAAACTTAGCTGGACAGAACCAACTGGGTTCCTATGTGAGCCGTTTTTCTATCAAATCCTTTTAAAACTTGAAAAGGGTGAAAAGTGTTCTGTTTTGTCAAACCAACTTTAGAACAGCTAATTCTGTGTTTATAGTTTATTAAAGACAAATCAGCAGGAGAGACGGGAAATAGTTTCAGACGTGTAATTTAAGTGACTTTACTGCCATCCGCAGGCCGATAGGTGGAGCTACAATATTTCCCTGCATTTATCTGTCTTCTGTGCAGCCTGGGGTGTGTACAGAAGAGGATTGGTGCCACTGGAAATAAAAAAATAAAACAGTTCTGAGGAAAGTCAGAATTCTGACTTTCCTCAGAATTCTAACTAAAACTGACTTGTCTGTTATTCTGCAGCTGCTGTTTTCTCACCGCTGTGAAGAAGAACTCATCCGACAGAAATGGTAAAATAAATCATGTTTCTGTTTTTAAATATTCAATTGGCTTAAAGAGATTTACATTTCAACAGACATGATGGGAGTTTGAGTAGTCAGTATCTTACCTGCTGCTGACAGTTTCAAACCGAGCAAAAACAAGTTTTTCTTTGACGAGTCGAACTAAAACCAAAACTAATTTAACACAGCAGTGCTCTGCATCACTTTTATTATTAGTTCAATAACTGTCTTGGAGTTTTTTACACTGAAGGCTGGTAATGTTTGAAAAAGGTTCCCAGGCCTTTTCCAATCATGTTGTTGTGAAACCTGTGTTGCAAAACAAACCATTTTTGTTTAAAAAAAAAAAGCAAAGTTGCTGACAAATTATGTTTCAGTTCCTCAAAAAGAAAATATTTTAAAAATGACAAAAAAATTAATTCATTTATGGAATAGTGGCACTAGAAAACGTATTTTTAGAAAATAAGTGAATTTTGAACAATTAATTTTTGGGGGAAAGTCTCTGCAGGGATTCACTCTCATCCAAACAGATTGTTGTGTTAAAGTTTTGCTTTGTTCAGGGCCACATTCGCTCTGCCAAGGCTCGTTCTGATCACTGCGCTCTTTATTATGCTTACAACAAATAAACTGACTTTTGAAAGTCAAAACTTATAAAATTTCACCAAACTTGGCAGATAAAATTTACAATATTTAAGGTTCTCACAAAAATCCCAGCAGACGCAGATGCTTCGCCCTGCTTATGACATAAGATTGAAACTGTATCCACTAACTCTTCATAACAACACATGACGTGTCAAGCTCTACAGGAAGTCCCCTCCAACCTTCGCCACAAAACAGGAAGTGACAATAACTTCAGTCTGTAAGGACAGATTTCAGCCAAGTTCTTAATAATTACTGCTGGACTCGTACTGATCTGGACTGAAGGCTATTTGGAATATTCACCAAATGCGCTGCCTGGTGGGCAGGTGTGGGAACTGCACAGGAGCGTTGACGCCTGTGACGAGGCGGCGGTGCCGGAGTTAAGGCTCTTGCAGTCACCATGAGGCCAGACCGGCGCTGAGCTGCGAAGGCCTAACAGGCTGCTTGCAGCTTTAGTTGTGATTATAATAACTTTGATTTGTGTTTTTAGCTGCCGTTGCTGTTGCTACTGGTTCTGTCCTCAGCCAGTCCTCAGGACCAGCCACCAGATGAAAGTGGTAGGAGGGGAAATGGTACGTTGAGCTCTTAAAATAAAAGTTTATATATATATATATATATATATATATATATAAACACGTTTCTGTGACGATGTTGAGTCAGTATGTTACCTTGAGTCAAGTGGAGAAGTTTGCATCACAGAGCTGAGCTTTAAGCTTGAAAGCATTAATAATCAAATATTTGTTGCAAAAATTAAAGTGTCAAACGTCTTTAGAGCCAGCAGTAAAAAGCATGACTACTCTTTTTGTTTTACAGTCTCCTCCCTGAACCTCGATCCAGCGCATGATGTTGTTAAAATCGTGTCCTTCTCAACAGTCCGAGGTAATCCGGTTTGTACTGCACTCAAACATCCAGTAAGCATGATGCTGCCAGAGGTTGGTGAAACAGGCAAACTGCGATGGGTGACATGGGAGGATTCCCTTCCTGATGGAGCCGTTTCCATCCACAACAGCTATGCTGATCGCACCGACTACATCTGCAGAGTCGGATGTTATAATGGCTTTTACACCCAAAGCAAAGGCCCTTACTGCTACTACCCTTATTACAATAAAGAGTATCCTTCCACCTCTTTTCAAATCCTTGTGAATGAAGACAATTTTGAGATCCTGGAGTGGAAGGAAGGTTCTTATGGTTCTGTTCCAAAGAATTCAATCAGAACCTGCTCCAGTAAGGAACCGTATTTAGGGAAGAACAAGTACGGATTGGGGGAGGTTAGTGTAAAGAATAAATGTTTTTTTCTTCCCTGGGAGGGGAAGGAATATTGGTACAAGTACTACGAGGTTCTGACCCTCAGGATGGCTGAAGAAGATCTCATCTCTGATGTCACATACCACACAGATCAAAGACCTTTGGAAGGTCCTCCAGAAACCCTCCAAAGCTACACTTTTGAGAACCATGATCTCAGTAATGTGACAGAAAGAGTTTCTCTGACTAAAGCGGTCACAAAAGAGGATCGGTGGGACATCAGCTCCTCCGTCACATTCGGTGTAAGAACGACCATCAAAACAGGAATTCCCAGTATTGTGGAAGGAAATATTGAAATCAATGCAGAGACGACTCATACGTTCTCAGGTGGAAATACCTGGACAACGCAGGTCTCCCACTCTATGGAATTAGAGCGTATCGTACCTCCAAACCACAGCTGCACTGTAAAGATGGTTGGTTATCAGTACAAAATGGACATTCCCTTCACCGCCCGCCTGAAGCGAACCTATGAAGACGGAGAGACCAGATCAGTCATCGTCTCTGGAACGTATCATGGAGTCCAAGTTGGAAAAATTCACTGTGAGGTGGAAAGATGCCAACCTTGTCAAATGGGGTTTTTGACTAAAGACCCAGAGGGTTACAGTCTCAGTTAAACAACGTTTAACTGAAGTCCTAAAAGGGGTGTGGGTTTTAATGTTTTTATCTTTTTTTAAATCTTTTTCAAAATCTCTCTCTCACTGTTTATTCTATGTCACATGCTGTTTTTATTTTAATTATGTAAACCACTTTAAAATGCCTTGCTGTTGAAATGTGCTATACAAATAAAGTTTGATTGATTGTAGGACATTTGAAGTGTTGAAAAACAGGCATTTGATTTAGAGCTTCAGCTTCATTTATGTTTTTTAATCCATAATGTTTACAGATTTAATTAGTAGGGGTGTAACAGTGTATAATAATAATCTTTATTGTCATTATAGAAACCATGCAATAAAGTTACATGGTTTATAAAGAAATTGGGTGATTTAGTCGGACAGATTGTTTCCGGTGCAGGCCTTTTGATTTATCAGATGTGCCTCTGTTGTTCTGTATATATGTTTTAAAAAGTACTAGCAAAGTACTAGTGATACACTGAACTTATTTACTCACCTAAACCACCGAAGCTGTCAAATTGTCAACATATTGAGCTGAATCTTAAATGTACATATAATATATAAAAGAAACAGCAACAGTGTTTTGTTACTGGTCAATGCAGTCCAGTAGAAAGTTTGAATTGTAACAATAGTGGACAGGGAAGTAGGTCAGTTATGCTAGCTTGACTTTGAGAATCTTAACATGTAGACATGCTGCAGAATCCGGTTCATTGAATGGTAATGCTCTGGTAACGGATCTCTGTGCAGCATCAAGTCAGCAGTAGTTTTCATTTGTTCTTCTCTCGTTTTTCTGCATTATTTTTCCCTTTTCTGCGGCGTTCTGCGCTAAATTAATAATACCTACATCTTCGAGTTTCATTCTGTTAAGTGAATTATTTTACAGTGGCAGCGTGGCTATAGATGGCAAGAAGAGTCTTTTATAACCCCTCAAAACATCTCCAAACTTTTAAAATCTGATTTGGGAAAAGTTCTCAAAATCTTCCTCAACAACAATTTCAACCATTTCCCAGGTTTTATTATTGTTTAATGCTTATATTAAATGATAGAATCAAACTTAGTCAGTTATATAGGATCCAGCTTTTAAAAAATGGTAGAATAAATAAAAACAAACATTATTGACAAGGAATCTTAACATCCGTTGGCCACTACAGAGTAATTTTTTTTTCAGATATTTTATTTAAATGTATTAAAAACATATTGAACCGTGATGTTAAAACTGAGATACTCACTGAACCATGGTTTATATTTGCAGTTACACCCCTACTACTTTGCTATTTTATTACCACGACATGCAAGTTAATAAATATTGAAATTATTATGACAAGGGAAAAGACTATATTTCTAAAGATATCATCCAAAAAAACTATAATCATTACTCAAAGGAGTGACCTTTTTATGAAATTCAGAGAAAAATATTTTTGTTAATCTTCTAATTTAAAGCTGATTGAATCCAGAAACAAATAGTTTTATCAATGTATCATGTGACCTATGCAATTTCTTTGGCATTAATAAAGCTTAAAAGCATTGAAAATAAAATTGGATTTGTACCAAACCAACATGAACTCCTCTCTCTTAATTTGTTGTATAAAATTACAAGTTTCAAAATGAGGCCTCTGTTTCAAACCCCATTATTCACTTTTTATGAAAGAAAACAAAGCATTAGATTTTAGAACAGTGATCATTTTAACTATTGACTTAATTTATAAACTATTTTTTTCAGAGTTTGAACAGATAAAACAGAATTAGACTGAAATGATCTCATTTCTCAGTTGGTTTGATCTGGTCTGTTATGGATGAACAGACCTGTTAAACAGGAACCACTGCAGCGATTTAAGAGCTGCTGTAAACTAATCCATGTTCCTGGTGCTGGTCAGGACTCAGACAGCAGCAGCTGCTGCTTAACCTGGTGAAAATAACATCCTGCAGCAGTTTGTCTTTGTCCTGATGAAACAGAAAACTGTTTATTCTAGGAATGTGTTTAATGATAAACTAAAACTAGATCAATCATTTCCATTTGCTTGTTTTATCGTTTTCCCCCTTTTTCTCTATAAAAAGCTGAATGATAAAACTCTTCAGTCTGGTGCTTTGGTCTCAACCAGACATGTGGCTTTGTTTACAGAAACTTCATAATTATTTCATATTTAAATATATTTTTTGAAGGACGAGTTTGATTACAGAGACTTCATAGTTCCTTTTATTTGTTGTTTCTGCTGTTTTGTTCATTTATTTTGGATATTTGATTTCCATTAGATTTTAAAGTTTATTGGTCAGAATGTCTTCTTGCATTATTATGTTATTACTATTATGTTACTGGAAAATAGTCTCAAAACAACAATATTATTGTTTATTGCAGTAACTTAAGGGACGATTCATCATCCAGCTAAACGTTTTACTGTGACAGACCTGGATCTGAGAAAAGGGAAGAAAATCAAATGTAACATTTTGAATAGAAAATGGTTTACAGTTCTCTTAAAAATGATGATTTGTTTCACTAAAATACTGCAGCTTAGATTCAATTTCAGCAGGTAAAAAAACAAAATGATTCACAGGTTTTAGTTTCCGCTGCTGGTTCAGTTAAATGTATTTTATTTTGAAAACTCAAAGCTGAGCTGGATAAGAATCATAAACCCAGATCAGGTTCTTCAGTTGTGCCTCGTTTTCCTGACAAAGTCACCATGTTCAGGTGACAGAATGTGTTTCATTTATAAATAAATCCATAAATCCATCATGAAGCTGCTGGTTCTGTTTTATAAAGACTGTAAATTCACAACCTGGAGTTATGACAGAAACATGCTGCTGCCCTCTGCTGGGAAACTGAAGAAATTAGAAGATGATTTCAAAGATTGTTTTATTATTTTAAAGTTATTAAAATGGTCAGACAGAACGAGGATGAGAGGAAACTTGTTCACACCCAGCAGAAGGAGAAGTGAGAAGGGCTGTGAACATTCTGGGTAAAACAAACTGAATCCAAGAAATCAATGGAAGCTGCATTTATTTAATCACTTTTATTTAATCACAGTTAGTTAGTTAGTTAGTTAGTTAGTTAGTTAGTTAGTTAGTTAGTACCAGCTGTGAAAATGCCTCCATTCCCAGAATACCAGAGTTAAAAGCCTCCATGATGTTCTGGTTCATTACTACAAGCAACTTTTCTCCACATGTGTCTCTGTACTGGGGATGTTTAACATGATTTAGGGGAATAATTAAGTTCAGTGCACAACAAGTAAATTATCACTGGAGAAAATTACTTTGGTAATGATAACTTTCTGAAAATATCAAACTAAAAGGCCTGAAATGTACCAGAAATATTCTGCATGACTCCCACTGATTACATTAGAGTCTAAATTAAAAAGCAGAAATGAAGCTGAAGCTCTGTGTCAGATGCCTGGTAACGTTGTACTAACAATACTTTATAGTTTTTCAGTTTCCTTCCTGTGTTTAGTTTGAAAAGGCTTAAGAACGGGACAAAGGTTTACATCTTTCCACCTCAGCCCTGATTTCTCCAACTTGGACTCCATGATACGTTCCAGAGACGATGACTGATCTGGTCTCTCCGTCTTCATAGGTTCGTTTCAGGCGGGCGGTGAAGGGAATGTCCATATTGTACTGATAACCAACCATCTTTACTGTGCAGCTGTTGTTTGGTGGTACGGTAAGCTGTATCGACACAGTATGGGAGATCTCCTCTGTCCAGGTATTTCCACCTGAGAACGTATGAGTCGTCTCCGCATTGATTTCAATATTTCCTTCCACAATGCCGGGAATTCCTGTTTTGATGGTCGTTCTTACACCGAATGTGACGGAGGAGCTGATGTCCCACCGTCTCTCATCTGTGGTCGTCTTGGTCAGAGAAACTGTTTTGGTCACATCACTGAGGCCATGGTTGGCAGTAGTGGAGCTTTGGAGGGTTTTTGGAGGAGCTTTCCAGATTGTAGCTTGATTTGTGTGGTACCTGACATCAGAGATGAGATCTTGGTCAGCCTTCATCTGAGTCAGAACCTCATACATCTTGTAACAATATTCCTTCCCCTGCCAGGGAAGATAAAAGAGGCGACTCTTTGGATCAACCTTCCCCAATCCGTACTTGTTCTTCCCTACATACATTTCCTCACTGGAGCAGGTTCTGACTGAATTCTGTGGAACAGAACCATAAGAATCCTTTTTCCACTGCAAGATTTCAAAATTATCTTTATTCACAAGGACTTGAAAAGAGGAGGAACGATGCTCTTTCTTTTTATCGGGATAATGGCAGTAAGGGCCTTTGCTGGGGTTGTAAAAACCAGAATGACATCCGACCTTGCAGACGTAGTCGATTCGTTCTTCGTAATTATTGTAAATAGAAACGGCTCCATTGGGAAGGGAACCCTCCCATGTCGCCCACTGCAGTTTTCCTGTATTACCGAACTCTGGGAGCGTCGAGTTAACTGGGATTTTCTGTCTGAACGGAGCAGAAGGCAAAACACGTCTAACTGTTGAGAAGGAGATGATTTTAGCAACACCGTCCGATGGATCTGGGTTCCAGGAAGGAGCTGTAAAAGAAGAAGATTATTTTTAAACTCTATTCTTATTTAAGAGTATCTCTGCTTCTGTGCTAGCAGTAACATACTTACTCCAACAACAGCTCTACAGAAACATGTTTTTAAAAAAGAAAGATGTCAAATTGTTAAAGGATATTTCCCCTTACAGTTTTCATCTGGTGGTCGGTTCCTCTCCAGGTCCAGAGGACTGGCTGAAGGCAGAAACAGCAACAACAGCAACTAAAAGGAGCAGAAATAAAATTATTATTAGTTATAATCAAGATCTGCTTTAATAGAAACAGCAATTTAACCATTTAGTTGTGACTCTCAAAATGCCTACAAATAATCAATGGGTAATTTGTGATCTAAATTACTAGTTTTATTAATAGTTGCCATAAGCAAGGTTCCCAACAAAAAGTACTAAAGCCTGTTCTGTCAGTGGAAGGATGTTAGAACTGGGTGATGTAGAACTGGATGATGTAGAACTAAATGATGTATAACTGGGTGATGTAGAACTGGGTGATGTAGAACTGGGTGATGTAGAACTGGATGATGTAGAACTGAATGATGTAGAACTGGGTGATGTAGAACTGAATGATGTAGAACTGAATGACGCAGAACTGAATGGTGTAGAACTGAGTGATGTAGAACTGGGTGATGTAGAACTGGATGATGTAGAACTGAATGATGTATAACTGGGTGATGTAGAACTGGGTGGTGTAGAACTGGGTGGTGTAGAACTGGGTGATGCAGAACTGAATGATGTAGAACTGGGTGATGTAGAACTGAGTGATGTAGAACTGGGTGATGTAGAACTGGGTGATGTAGATCTGAATGATGTAGAACTGGGTGATGTAGAACTGGGTGATGTAGAACTGGGTGATGTAGATCTGAATGATGTAGAACTGGGTGATGTAGAACTGGGTAATCAGCTGGG
>NW_006800259.1:670207-675032 GCF_000485575.1 Poecilia formosa
GTTTTGTTTTGTTTTCATCCAGACGGCTTCCCGTGCCCCCCCTGAAATGACACCGCGCCCCACCTAGGGGCCACGCCCCACAGTTTGGGAACCTCTGATCTAGATTATTCCATTTATATTATGTTTAATGCGCTTTAATGCTTCAAGGTAGTTTGGATACTTTTAAAACATTTTTGCATGATTTAAAATTAATGACTAATTTTGACTTTCTGGTTAGAACTAATTCCTGGTAGTTAGTTTTATTTTACCATCTCTGCCTGTTGGTTTCTCCTTCACAGCAGTGACAGAACAGCAGCAACAGCTGTAAATAAAGAGACAAATCACTTTTAGTTTCTACCATTCAAAAATGCCAGATTAACCAACTAGTTTTAGTACAAAACTAGCTGGATATTTGTTTTATCCCTCACTAAATCATAATGTTGAATTACTGTATTATTTTAGAGGTAGAGTCAAAAAGACAAACATCTTACCTGATTTAGACGAGTGAAGAGTTTTCACTAGGTGAATATTTCTCAGATCGTCTTTATAGCAGAAACCTGCAGGTTGTTTTAGAGGCAGAAATGGTTTCATCTCAGCCTGCTGCTTCTTTAATACCTGATTATCTGAAGGAGGATTCTTCTAAAGAGCCTATCAGAGCTTAGTTCATTACACACAACACCAAATAAAGGAAGGACTTCTGCAGACTCACATGATTGGTTGTTGGGTATTGTAGCCGAATGTTTTTTGTATTGCATTTACAAATAATATCAAATGAAATAAAGCTAAAGCAGATTATGCCATCGTCTGGGTTTCCTTGCTGACATTTATTAGATTCAGTTAGAATCACCCAGAATAACAGAATAATAAAAGATGCTTAACTATACATCCTTAACATTGTCCCTGATGGTTGAGCTTATTGCTGATGTTTTTCGTATCTGGGTGTTTAACTGCTTCTCCATTTAACGTGGCAGGAAAATATTCTGGAGAAAACGTTTGACATCAGGGACAAACATCCCTTGATGTTTAATAATGTTAAACATCAAGCATGGGAGATTATATTAAAAACTCAGGGACAATATTAGATATCCTGGATAATAAATGTTAAACATCGGGCAAAGTTAATCAGCCAGGATGGCATAGCAGTCAGGATAAAGTTGAATCGGACATGATGGTAAATGGTGACGAGTTACTGCGGCGTCTCGAAGCCTTTCAACACATTGCCAAACTCTCAATGCTGTGCTGCTGAATACTGACCCCTGCTGGACCTTAAAATCCCTGCAAGCACCTCTTGCAGCCTAGCTGACTCCATCAACTGACACTGATTTGATGACCTAATGTGCACAATAATATAATTTAAGTCATTGTATTTTATATTGCATATCTGCAGATATGCTTTTCGACCTTTTCGACCTTCATAAGGGAAGGTTGAAAAGGTTTGGTTAGATTATCAGTATTTGCAGGTCCCAGATCCCGCAGTTTATCCAAAATGCTGTGTGAATCCTGACCAACACCAGGAACATGGGTTACATTACAGCAGCTTAAATCGCTGCAGTGGCTCCCTGTGTGTAACAGGTCTGTCCCTCCAGAACCAACTCTGGTGAGCAAAACTGCTCAACCAACTGAAATCTGTCAGAAAAATGATAAATTCAGCCTAAAGCTCTGATCTGTTCAGGCTTCTAAAAAGTATTAGTGTGATAAACTCAACAGTTAAACTGATTAGTTGGTTTTAAAATCTGTTTTTATTTCATAAAAAGTGAAGAGTGTTGATTGTACTGATATTTAAAGAGAAGCCTCAATTTGAAACAATGGAAGTTTATTTTCATTGCTTATAAACTTTATTAATGCCAAAAAAGACGCATAATAGCTCAGGACACATTGATAAAGACACAAGCTTATAGAACCGAATACATTTGCATTAGATGGTTGTTGATCTTTACCAGAATTACATAGAAAGTCGCTCCTTTGAGTAATCACATGGTTATAGATTTAAGTAATTTCTCTGTTCACAATCATTTTAATATTAACTTGCATTTGGCGGAAACTTTAGTAGGGGTGCAACTGCAAACACAACTTAAAGTACCTCAGTTTTAAAATCACAATTCCATGATTTTAATGTTTAAGTCAAACGAATCAATATTCTTTATTCTGGAGTAAGCAACAAATGTCATGTCTCGTCATTAATGGGGGTTTAGTTTTATTCCAGAATTTTAGAAAGTGGGTCGTATTGAACTGATTTGGCTTGATTTCTCCAATTCATAAGGGCATCAAATAACACAAAGCAGGTCGGAAATAGTTGCCGTTGTTCAGGAAGTTTTTAAGACGATTATCCCAAATCTGACTTCATAAGTTTGGAGATGTTTTGATATGCAGACAATCCAGACACTGGATCAGAAATATTCTGTATAACTAAATGCACCATTGCACCCCTACTGTTTGCATCCATAAAGAGTATGGATAAAAAAGCATAAATGAAGCTGAAGCTCTTTATCAAATGCCTAGTAAAGTCACATTGACTGTACTTTAGCAGGTTTTAACACTACAAATATTCTACATCATTTCAGAAAAGTGTTTGGAGTCGGACAAAGGTTTGCATCTTTCCACTTCAGCCCCAATATCTCCAACTTGGACTCCATAATACGATCCAGAGATGATGACTGATCTGGTCTCTCCGTCTTCATAGGTTTGGCTGAGGCGGGCGGTGAAGGGAATCTCCATTTTGTACTGAAAACCAACCATCTTTACTGTGCAGCTGTGGTTTGGTGGTACGGTAAGCTCTAAAGAGACAGAGTGGGAGATCTCCTCTGTCCAGGTATTTCCACCTGAGAATGTATGAGTTGTCTCAACACCGATTTCAACCTCTCCTTCTGCAATCTTGGGAAATCCTGCTTTGATTGTAGTTTTTAGGCTGAATGTGACGGAGGAGCTGATGTCCCACCGTCTCTCTTCTGTGGTTGTCTTAGTCAAAGAAACCGTCTTCGTCACAGGTCTGAGGGCATGGTTAGTAACAGTAGAGCTTTGCATGGTTTTTGGAGGCTCTTTGAAGATCTTTTCTTTCTTTGTGTCATATTTGACATCAGAGATAAAATCATTTTCAGCCTTCATCTGGGTCAGAACCTCATATTTCTTCATGTACCAATATTCCTTCCCCTTCCAGGGAAGATAAAAGCATTTATTCTTTGGGTCAACCTTCCCCAATCCGTACTTGTTCTTCCCTACATACATTTCCTCACTGGAGCAGGTTCTGACTGAATTCTGTGGAACAGAACCATAAGAACCTTCCTTCCACTCCAGGATCTCAAAATTATCTTCATTCACCAGGACTTGAAAAGAGGAGGAACGATGCTCTTTCTTTTTATCGGGATAATGGCAGTAAGGGCCTTTGCTGGGGTTGTAAAAACCAGAATGACATCTGACTTTGCAGATGAAGTCGATTCTTTTGGCGTAATTGTTGTAAATAGAAACGGCTCCATTGGGAAGGGAACCCTCCCATGTCGCCCACTGCAGTTTTCCTGTATTACCGAACTCTGGGAGCGTCGAGTTAACTGGGATTTTCTGTCTGAACGGAGCAGAAGGCAGAACACGTCGGATCATTGAGACGGACACATTAGCTTTGACTTTAGCAACATCATCCACTGGATCTGGTTTCAGGGAGAAGACTGTAAAAGAAAAAGACTAGTCAGGTTTTTTACTGTTGGTTTTGAAGATGTTACCCATTTAAATGTTGCCACACTTCCCTATAATTCACAATTCCCTGTAATTCTAATGGAGTTCAAGCTATAATCTCAAATGTATCGTGCCAACTTATCTTTCTCTACTAGAGATAATATTCTGACTCCAGCAGCTCTACAGAAATGTGCTTTAAGAAAAGAAACTTTTATTCTAAGGCTTAACTCTGCTCTCGTACCGTTTTCACCTGGTGGCTGAATCTTCTCCAGGCGCTGAGCGCAGGCTGAGGACACAACCAGCAGCAACAGCAACTGAAAGGAGCAGAAATTAAAGTTATTCTCAGCTATTATCATGATAAAATACAACTTTCCAGCAAATGCAACAAACACGCAGCTACAGCAAATGGTAAAGTCTTTTTTCTTGTGTCTTTTTGTTTGCAATTTTTTTAGGAATGACTGAAATCCAGTCAGTGATTCAACTTGAAACCTGCTGAGAGAACTTTGCAAAAACCGTTGAAGGTTTAGAATTCAATCCGTTTTAATTGTTGCACAAATTAGTTTCTAATAGAACAGATTCACAGAACATTGTTTTTATTATTTAATGATGTTTTACTGAACTGAAGGTACTAATTTAATGAGGTTCATGATGCATGAACAGAATGCTGCAGATCAATAAGATCAAGTTAACACACAGTTCTGGAATCATGCATCATTCAGTTTCACTGGCCACACCCAAACCCAACTCCTGCTTAATATGTGGATTTAAGAAATTACTTAACTGATGCAATATCAAATAAGTTACCTAAAACCCCAACCCTACCCTAAATACATACAAAGATAAATACTTAGAGTTTAGATACCAGAAAAAACAATTCAAGAATTTTATTTTGACTTTGTGGTTAAAAGTACACCGGGCTGAGTTTTACTTTACCATTTCTGCCCATGTTGGTCGTCTTCAGAGCAGCAGGGCAACAGCAGGAACTGTAGATAACGGAGATATCAAGGATTAGATATTTGTTTCATCTAATACCAGATGTAATATAACATCGTTAAAGAAATCATAATGATGGATAATGTATTATTGAAGAGAACAGAGTCAAGAATGTGAACATTTTACCTGATTTACTGAAGAGTCTTTGATCAGCTGACGAGTTCTCAGGTCTTGGTTTTTGGCAGGTTTG
>NW_006800259.1:675432-688755 GCF_000485575.1 Poecilia formosa
CTATTAGTTTGTAGACTCACACAAAGACCATTTTATCTTTGTAGAGCAAATGACACACAGAAACCTGAAGTGACTTTACCACATCCTTACCACAAAGTTGTCAACAGAATCACAAACTTCCTGCGTTCTTGACCAAACCTTATGATGATCCGTATCATTAAACTCTTCTTTTTGTTATTTCTTATGTTATTGATTTAGGAGATCATTTATTATCACAAACTGCATGAAGTTGCTGAGCAGAAAGTGTGAAAGAAAACATGAGTTATGAAGTCAGCTGTCATCGTCATGGTTACATACTAAAGTTTATCTGAAAGCAAACGACCTTTTAATATTTGAAGTTATCAAATCTGTATAATAAAGCAGTTTGTTGTAATAAACGTCCGTTATCTTATTCAAACTTTGCATTTCTAAATTCTTATTTCATAAAACTTAAACCTGTGGCTAGACCTACAACATAAAATAAATGAGAAAATATTAACGACCTTTACTTCATAGCTTAAATTACTGCTTTACAGACATTGAAGGATTATTTTGAAAACTGCATAAAATATGTAACACATTAAACCAATCAGGAAAACTTTGGCACAGTTTGAGATTCTGTCCTGTTAACTAAAAGAAGAAATTATACAATGTAAAAGTCTAATGTTGCATTTTAATACCATTTCTAGTTGTGGTTGCTTTGTTCTTGTTCAGCTCACACATATTGCTGTGGTGTTAGAACCTCAAGATCATTATGAATCATTGTTCTACTTTTCTGCTGTGTGGTTTGTAGAAACAGTGACTGGAACTTGACATCGTCACTTGAACAGACTGATTCATGTTTCATATCTTAAATTGTTTTGAGTCAGTTCACCACTAAAGCTGTTAGATGCTGCAGGTGGTTCAAAGGATTTAATCCACATAGTAGGAGCAGATTATATGAACTTGATTATGAGAAATTATGTGAAATACAGACAACAAACTTTGATTGTTTGCCATGATCTGGGCATCCTGTTCTGATGGTGTTGATATTGGGAACATTTAAAACATGCAGCACACGTTAAGGACTTCTGCATCTTCCAAGTTCCAGAAAAGAACCTTGAAGAAAAACAATAAGAACCCGTGGAAGCAGAAATATGTCAGTCAGATCTGCACCTACAAACATATCTGTCAGGTTTGTTTGTGTAGAACATTTCAGCACTTTAACACAATTAACAAGCAAAAAGGAAAAATTACATTACAGTGGAAAGATAAAGAAGTGATAAAAAGTTGTAATCTAGACGAGAACAAGTCTGTTTTAGTTTTTATTCAAAGGTAGCTCTAAATAAACAAAATGTTCTGATTTAAAGGAACTCAGTGTTTCATTGGTTTTGATTCTGTTGGATGTGTTTTTCCTTAATATATGTTGCTTTTAACTTCGTTGTCCAAGCACTTTGAGTTATTTGTGGCTAAAAGTTTACTTGTATAAATAAAGTTGCCTTTTTACCATTTTTCTGGAAGTTAGACCAAATTACAGGAACATTAAAACTGAATGCAGCTTCTCCATGTTGGGTAATGCAGAGTAAGCAGATCAGACTTAAACCAGACGACCTACATTGTCAGGTCCTGGGTTGTTTTGAGGTTTATTCTTCTCCAGTCACCTCTTACTGGTTCCTCCTGATTTCCATTACTTCACTGGTTTACCTGCTGCCTTTTGTTCTGGATTTCTGTTTTTGTTCTACTCTGGCTCCCTGTGTTCACCATGTTTTATGTTAGTTTGTTTTTCATAATTTCTTAATTAAAACTAAAATATTCCAAAGGATTTTGCCCACTGGGAAGATTTATCCAAACTACCACTCCATGTCTTGTAGGCATTTGATAAAATTGTGCAATAACAATAATATTTGAAATAGAAACTCCACTTAACCTCTTTTTGTTGATCTTTATGTTTATGGTTATAATATTAGTTAGCATGTTGTGCATTACTACTGCTTATCACCACGTCTTAAGAGAAGTGATGTTACCAAATTAACCTTATGGGACATGTCTTAATGACCAGATGCAGATGAATGGAGAAATGAGAAGAAAAAATGGCCCAAGCTTCAGACATTACAGTATCAAAACTATGTTGTTTCCTATAAGATCATCAGATCTCAGAGATGTCGAATCCCTCTAAACATGACAAACGTATCCAAGGTGAACGTTGGTGCCAGAATAGGTTTTTCTAAAATTGTGAATGTTCATAGAAAAACCAATTCATATTTAGTGTGCAAAGGACAAATTAAATATGACAGTTTGGATGTTGCACGATGCTTGGACTATGATGGTGTTGGAAGAAAAAGCAGAGAATGTGACCCATAGTAGCAAACCACAGAGGAGAGAACGTTTTAATCAAACTTTTGAGTTTAGGTAAACATGTCAAAACCGTTTCCAGAGAAAACAACAATATTTAACCTTTTCAATGCTTTTTTTCCCATAGAGACAAATTAACCAAACCTCAGAAATTCATAAAAAATTACCAGTTTGGCCTAAAAATCTGAAAACATTACCAAATAACCACACATGCTTCTCCCTTATGCTGTTTCTCTTCATGCTGTTATGTTTAGGTACGAAAGAAGAACAAAATATTAAACATTACATTGTTATGAAGCTTAGCAGAGTTACTAACCCTGATGTGGTTCACTGATTTAGTGATCGCCAAATATACACACTTTTGTTAAATACAAACTTATAGTGATGCTTTTCAAGATGCTGAAAAGTTTAGAGTGGATTAATCATTCAGAACAAGTCAACAGAAGTGTCCTCAAAGTTTGAGCTCATTTGGATAAATGTGATTTCTTTTTAAGTAATTTTCAGACTTTTGTCAATAAGCCCCGCCCATGTCCGTCCACCATTACTGTGTTAAATATGTAAGGTAAGCCCAATACCCTGGAGATACATGCAAAGTTCAGACAAAATCCAGCCATCCCGGCGTAGCAAATTTCTCAATTTTACAGCGCCACCTACAGGTGGGCTTGATTAAAAGATGATTAAGCATCCTCAATATCTTATTTGTAATTTGGAGTATAAAGGACAATTTGGAAATTATATTATTGGTATTATGATTTTGTGGCTACTTTTGTAGCGGTGTTTATTTAGCTGTTGTAAAAATATAAAAATTGGGACTGATAACTTTTTTCTATTTCTTAACTTACATTCTGCAAATGATTGCGCTGATTGGAGTTTATACTGGGGACTCAGTTTGGTTCAAGCTAATGGAAGATTTGTCGCCTTCTAGAGAAAAATATTCTAACCAAAGTGACTTAAACATGGCGATCAGTTGGAGAATCTCTTTAAGAAACTTTGCCCGTTACTTTTGTCAATAGGACCTCCAGTATAAAAGTTATAAGCTAAAACACTTTTTCCTTTCCAGAACGCCTCCTAAATATAAAACTGTGCGCCAAATCCAAAATGCACCAATACACCCTTCTTGATCACATCCGTATGTCGTGTCAAAGTTTATTTATACAGCACATTTAGAACGACCTCAGCTGATCAAAGCGCTTTACAACAATCACATCACAAGCAGATACATGATAGGAAAAAAAATTTAATTAGTTTGATAAAAGTAAGACGGTTACAAAATTGGCAGAAGATACAAAAAATTAATAATATGACTAAAAACAAAGCTATTGAGATTAAAAAAGAAAAGTGGAATCAGTGAATTGACAATCATAAATGTGTGGCAAAGAGCCGCTGTTTGTGCTTTTAGCGATTTCCAAAACTCCAGATGTTCTACTTAATCTTAGAAAAGCGTTTCGAGTTGGACAAAGGTTTACATCTTTCCACCTCAGCCCTGATTTCTCCAACTTGGACTCCATGATACGTTCCAGAGACGATGACTGATCTGGTTTCTCCGTCTTCATAGGTTCGCTTCAGGCGGGCGGTGAAGGGAATGTCCATCCTGTACTGATAACCAACCATCTTTACTGTGCAGCTGTGGTTTGGTGGTACGGTAAGCTGTAACGTCACGGAGTGGGAGATCTGCTCTGTCCAGGTATTTCCTGCTGATAATGCATGTTCCCTCTGATCACTGAAATTAATTTCTTTGTTTGCAATGCATGGAATTGATGCTTTGATGGAGATATTTATATGTTGTTCAAAAGAGGAGCTGATGTCCCACCGTCTCTCATCTTTGGTTTTCTTAGTGAGAGAAACTGTTTTGGTCACGTTCCTGAGGGAATGGTTGGTAACAGTAGAGCTTTGGATGGTTCTCGGGGGATCTTTAAAAATGTTAGCTCGGTCACTGTGGTACCTGACATCAGAGATAAAATCATTTTCAGCCTTCATCTGGGTCAGAACCTCATATTTCTTCATGTACCAATATTCCTTCCCCTTCCAGGGAAGATAAAAGCATTTATTCTTTGGGTCAACCTTCCCCAATCCGTACTTGTTCTTCCCTACATACATTTCCTCACTGGAGCAGGTTCTGACTGAATTCTGTGGAACAGAACCATAAGAACCTTCCTTCCACTCCAGGATCTCAAAATTATCTTCATTCACCAGGACTTGAAAAGAGGAGGAACGATGCTCTTTCTTTTTATCGGGATAATGGCAGTAAGGGCCTTTGCTGGGGTTGTAAAAACCAGAATGACATCTGACTTTGCAGATGAAGTCGATTCTTTTGGCGTAATTGTTGTAAATAGAAACGGCTCCATTGGGAAGGGAACCCTCCCATGTCGCCCACTGCAGTTTTCCTGTATTACCGAACTCTGGGAGCGTCGAGTTAACTGGGATTTTCTGTCTGAACGGAGCAGAAGGCAAAACACGTCGGATCATTGAGACGGACACATTAGCTTTGACTTTAGCAACATCATCCACTGGATCTGGTTTCAGGAAGGAGACTGTAAAAGAAAAAGACTAGTCAGGTTTTTTACTGTTGGTTTTGAAGATGTTTTACCCTTTAATTTTTGCCGGACTTCTCTACTGTTTAATCCAGAAACATTCTTAAGAAAAGAATCAAACTTTTATTCTAAGGCTTAACTCTCCTCTCGTACCGTTTTCATCTGGTGGCTGGTTCTCCTCCAGGCGCTGAGCGCAGGCTGAGGACACAACCAGCAGCAACAGCAACTGAAACGAGCAGAAATCAAAGTTATCATCAGGATAAAATCCTGCCTTAAACAAAACAGACTTTGCTCTAATAACCTGTTTGGCGAACAGAAAAAATACAACTTATCAAATGATAAACATTTTTTTTTAATTGTTTCTAAAATTTTCATGAATGATCAAAATCAAGTTAAAGATTTAACTTGAGGCTTTCTGAAAACAACTAAAGGTTCAGATTTTAGTTCATTTTAGTCATTGGATAAATTTGTTTCTAAGCACATTTTCTTAGTGGCTAATTAGGCCTGATGTGTAAATTCACAAAATTTACAAAACTCCTTTTTCTTAACTCTTGGCATACAAGAACTTTTTCACTTTTAATCACAACCTGGCATAAATGTACATCTGTGCTGCTGTTACAATTGATTTTCAGTATTTCTGTTATAAAAAGTCATTACCAATATATAAAGAAATAAAGTGCCAGTAAGAAGTAGTACTGATATTTGTCTCCAAACGTAGAGAATAAAAATAAACCGTCATTAGAAAAACAGACCCTTAAAGGAACAGTATTATGTTATTTCCAGGCTCATTGTATCATTTCATAGCATATTCACATAATTATGTTAACTTCAGTTGTTATAAAAATGCTATTTATATGAAATATGACGTTAAATAAATGTGATTTGTGATTTAGCACCTTGAAATTGGCTTGGAAACCACAGCTCAGACGAGGAGCTGCGTCTCGAAGGCGGGGCTAAGCCAACCAGGCGTAGGGTAGTTTGTCCACTTCATAAAGTTTATTGTTTAGCAGAGTTTTTAAATTATAGTTTTTGGTGAAAAGTACACCTGTCTGTTTTTACTTTACCATTTCTGCCCGTGTTGGTCGTCTTCAGAGCAGCAAAGCAACAGCAGGAACTGTAGATAACAGAGACAAGTCAGTTTTAGTTATAATCCAAAAATAAAAACACATTAACCAGATAACAGAGACAAGTCAGTTTTAGTTATAATCCAAAAATAAAAACACATTAACCAGCTGGTTAATAAAAACACATTAACCAGCTGGTTAATAAAAACACATTAACCAGCTGGTTAATGTGTTTTTATTAACCAGCTGGTTAATGTGTTTTTATTAACCAGCTGGTTAATGTGTTTTTATTTTTGGATTATAACTAAAACTGACTTGTCTCTGTTATCTACAGTTCCTGCTGATTGACCAAACCTAGATGGATATTTGTTTAATACCAGATCCAGTCTGACATCCTTTAAGAAATCATAATGATGGATAATGTATTATTGAAGAGAACAGAGTCAAGAATGTGAACATTTTACCTGATTTACTGAAGAGTCTTTGATCAGCTGACGAGTTCTCAGGTCTTGGTTTTTGGCAGGTTTGTTTTAGATGTAGAAATGGTTTCATCTCATCCTGCTGCTTCTTTAATATCTGATTATCTGAAGGAGGATTTTTCTAAAGAGCCTATCAGAGCTTAATTCAACTCACACACCACCAAATAAAGACACGACTTGTGCAGACCCACAGGATTGGTTGCTGGTCGTTACCAGCCTCCTCAGGGTCTTTGAGGTGAAAATGTTGCATTATTACTGAATGTTTTAATTCAGTAACAATGCAACATTGTTGTATTGTTACTGAATTAACACAGCAAATGTATTAAACTGAAGCAGATAATTGTATGAACACATCACTTTTTCTCAATGCATGACATTAAATCAGACAAAACTATTCCACTTTTAGTTCAGTTATAAAAATATATTTTTTATATATATATATATTTATATGTGGCTATTAGTTTGTAGACTCACACAAAGACCATTTTATCTTTGTAGAGCAAATGACACACAGAAACCTGAAGTGACTTTACCACATCCTTACCACAATGTTGTCAACAGAATCACAAACTTCCTGCGTTCTTGACCAAACCTTATGATGATCCGTATCATTAAACTCTTCTTTTTGTTATTTCTTATGTTATTGATTTAGCAGATCATATATTATCACAAACTGCATGAAGTTGCTGAGCAGAAAGTGTGAAAGAAAACATGAGTTGTGAAGTCAGCTGTCATCGTCATGGTTACATACTAAAGTTTATCTGAAAGCAAACAACCTTTTAATATTTGAAGTTATCAAATCAGAATAATAAAGCAGTTTGTTGTAATAAACGTCCGTTATCTTATTCAAACTTTGCATTTCTGAATTCTTATTTCATAAAACTTAACTGGGGAACTAAGACCTGTGGCTCAATCTACCACATAAAATAAATGAGAAACATTGCTTAAGCTACTGGCTTTTACTTTTAGGAGATTATTTAAAAAACTGCATAAAATATGTAATTAATCAGGAAAACGTCCCGTAGGACTGGCGGAGTGTGAGGTTCTGTCTCTGGATCCACTCCTGTTGCCTGAATGTAGTAAAAAACAATGTAATACTTCACAGAAGTATAATGAAGTACATTTTAAATACCGTTTAAGGTTGTGGTTGCTTTGTTCTTGTTCAGCTCGTTTCTGCAAGACTAAAAAAAACCTCAAGATCGATATCTACCTTCTGACATTGTTAAAGTACAAACAAATAATGTCACCACTTTTATTCAGTTTATCTCCTATTGAGTCAAACTAAGGCAGACACGTTATAAAGTTTGCTGATGACTCTAATTGTGTCTTTGCTTGATGACCAGGAATGTGTCTTCGCTCTGTGGTGAAGGGTTTTCTTGACTGAGTGAGCGCTCATTTCTGGACACTAATGTCTGAAACCAAAGAGATGTTAATTGATTTTAGGAAGAAGTCTCAGCCTGACCAGGTTTGATCCTGGTCAGGCTGTTGGGACAGTTATCAACAACCGCTTTGGGGTTAATAACAGATGCAGTCTGTGCTAAGGCCCACCAGCATTTGTGTTAAGGAGTTTCAATGTGACAATGTGAAAATGTTTTCCTCTTGTTTTATTGAGTCAGTTTTAACATTTGCTGAAAAATAAACACAGACTGAACAGATTGTAAGGATGTGTAGTAAAATGAAAGGAAGTCTGGTGGATCTCCTCCAACTCTGCAGAACCAGAGGAACGAGGACGGCTAGAGGGTCCATGTTGACCCAAATCACCGTCTTCATCACCATCACAGGCTGTTGCCTGCTAGCAGATGCATGCCGATTAAATGTAACATAAAAATATATACATGTTCATTTGTCCTCATTAGTGCTGGTCTCATTAATAAATTGACTACATATATGAAGGATTCATGTCTGCAGGAATAATTTTCATTTTCTCCTGGGAATGTAACTGTTTTTAGAACATAGGACACTAGCACATCTCAGAAATTAAAACACTACAGAGAAGTGTTATATCTCAGTAAGTAAAATTCATATCACATAGAATCATCAGACATAGTCATAGATTCCAAGAATTTATTTCTTGTGTTTATGATTTTTCAATCTTACAGAAAATTAAAACTCAATATTGTGCTTGAACAAAGAAGAACACTGTGAAAAAAGTAATTAAATCCTTAAAGGCATAAATGCTGCGGAGCTGATCACTGCAGTTTGATGAGTAAAAAGTGTGTGTGTGTGTGTGTGTGTGTGTGTGTGTGTGTGTGTTGTTTAGTTCTTCACACTCTGAAGTTTAACACTAAACAACCAGTTTGAGTAGAAATCATGTTGCTGCCCCCTGCTGTGAAACTGAGGAAATGATCATCAGATAACGTTTTTACTGCATTTTCTGATGGAAATCTGTTTATCAAAATGTGCTGAATAAATTAAAAGTTTAAAAATGATCAGGCAGAATGAGGTTGAGAGAATAATTTCATACCCAATATCATCATCAGCTGCAAACGTTTTGTAAAGCAAACCGAATCCAAGAAAGCATAAAAAGACACATTTAATTAATCATTTTTAACTTTTTTTGTAAATATAATTTTTACCACTACAACTGAAAAAAAGTTAATTTTTTACCCAGTTTTTGGGGAAAGTCTGCATCAACCTCCTTATAAAATGTTTTATTAGAGATGAGTTTTAATGCCAGGTCATGTTGGATATTTTAGGCTCAATATAAACTCTGTTAAAGGGTTTTTGGTTGTTTTGGAGTTTGATTTGATTCTAGTTTAATTATTTTTGTCTTTTTATTTTTATTAAATCAGTTTTGTTTCTGTTTTTCTTTGGTTTAGTTCTTAGTGATTCTAGTTTATTTCTCATGTCTAGTTTACTCTAATTTAATTATGTTTTAGTGTTTCTTTAGTGTTAGACTCATTTCCTCGCCCCTGTACCTCTCTTTCCCTCTCTCCCCTCCAACCCTGAAAGGGTTAACCACGGTTAACCAGTTAGCCAACCAGCTAACTCCTTCCTGCGTTCAGCCTCCCGGTACTTGTGCATCTTTTCTCCTCTCGCTCCTCGCCGGTTCCTCCCGTTCTCTCCTCGTTGAATCCCTGCCGTTTCTCTCCTTGGATTTATGGTTTTGTTCTTCTCTGGCTCCCTTGGTTCTCTGAGATTCTTGTAAGTTTTTTAAAAATAATCATTTTTCTTTCATTAAATCTTCAATGCTACTTGACATCTCAGCCTGCTACATTTGGATCCATCAACAAACACACAGCAAACAGACTCTAGGCCTTTTCTAAATGCCTCAGGAATACCTTCTCCTTGTGGGAAAACTGAGCCATCAAAATATGAAATGGAAACATTTAAAACTATTTTGACTCTCTTCTGAGAAAACAAAGTTAACTTTAAGGTATAAATGTCCTTTGATAAATGTTCTCTGTCTGCTCTCTGATCTGTTTAAGCCTCTGAAAAATAAGCATGATAAACACAAACCAAACCAACAGTCAATAAAGTTTTAAAAACAATAATTATGAAAATGGACAAATCTCATTTTGAAACAATCTGATTTTGAAAATGAGTTCATGTTATAATTGATAAATAATTAAAACACCAAATTAATTTTCACTGCTTATTAGCTTTATTGATGCCAAAGAAATTGCATAGAACAGCTCAGAGGGTTCATTCATAAACTTTAACGTTTGTCTGTTTCTAGATTAACTTTAAATGAGCAGATGGTTAATAAAAATGTTTTGGGTTTTTATCAGAATTACATAAAAGTCATTGAGTAATCGCATGGTTACAGATTCAAAGGATATGAATAAAAAAGCATAAATGAAGCTGAAGCTCTACATGAAAAGCCTGGTAAAGTCATGATAACTTTACTTCAGGAGGTTTTCACTCCAAATATCCTACAAAATTTTAAAAAAGCGTTTCGAGTTAGACAAAGGTTTACATTTTTCCACCTCAGCCCCAATATCTCCAACTTGGACTCCATGATACGTTCCAGAGACGATGGCTGATCTGGTCTCTCCGTCTTCATAGGTTCGCTTCAGGCGGGCGGTGAAGGGAATGTCCATCCTGTACTGATAACCAACCATCTTTACTTTGCAGCTGTGGTTTGGTGGTACAGTAAGCTGTAACGACACAGAATGGGAGACCTGCTCAGTCCAGATATTTCCACGTGAGAACGTATGAGTCGTCTCTGCATTGATTTCAACATGTCCTTCCACCACAAAGGGAATTCCTGTTTTCATGCTCGTTCTTATACCGACTGTGAAAGCATGGCTGCAGTCCCACCGTCTCTGATCAGTGGTGGTCTGCGTCAGAGAAACCGTCTTCGTCACATTCATGTGGGAAAGGTTTTTAACAAATGAGCTTCTCAAGGTTTTTGGAGGTTCTTTGAAAATTTTATCATGTTTGATGTTATACTTGACATCAGAGATTAAATCTTCTTCAGCCTTCACTTGGGTCAGAACCTCATAGCTCCTGTACCAATACTCACTACCCTCCCAAGGAAGATAAAAACATTGATCCTTCAGATCAACCTTCCCCAATCCGTACTTGTTCTTCCCTACATACATTTCCTCACTGGAGCAGGTTCTGACTGAATTCTTTGGGACAGAACCATAAGAACCTTCCTTCCACTCCAGGATCTCAACATTATCTTCATTCACAAGGATTTGAAAGCTGGAGGAACGATGCTCTTCTTTTTTATTTGGGTAGTGGCAGTAAGAACCCATGCTGGGGTTGTAAAAACCAGAATGACACCCGACTTTGCAGACGTAGTCGATGCGATCAGCGTAGCTGTTATGAATGGAAACGGCTCCATTAGGAGGGGAACCGTTCCATTTTTCCCATCGCAGTTTTCCTGTACTACCGAACTCTGAAAGCGTCAAATTAACTGGGCTTTTCTGTCTGAGCAGAACAGAAGGCAAAACACGTCGGACTGTTGAGAAGTACAACTTAGCTTTGATTTTAGCAACATCATCCGCAGGATCTGGTTTCACAGAGGAGGCTGTGAAGAAAAAGAGGATTCATTTTTTATCTTTGCTTCTTGAGTTTTTGCCTCATTTGGCTGTTTAATCCTAAGTGGAATGAAGTTCTTTGCTAGAGGCGACATGCTAACTCCAACATCACCACTCCAAAAACCAAACATTAATTCTCAGGAGGACTTAACCATCTTACCGTTTTCATCCGGCAGCCGGTTCCAGTCCGGGTCCAGAGGACTGGCTGAGGACAGAACCAGCAGCAACAGCAACGGCAGCTGAAAGGAGCAGAAATCAGTTATCAGTTATAATCAGGATAAAATGTGACCTGAAGAAAACAGCGTCTTAACTCAATGAACTGTTTGGACAAAAATATACATAAATAAACAGGGTGGAGTTATTTTTGTACTTCCATTAAAATTAACATGCTGCATTAAAATAAGGAACTTGCAGGCGCTTCAAACATTAGTTCCTCAAAAATGCATGAATTTCTCTCTTTCCATACAGGAGACATGCTCACAGAGTATTTCAGGATATTAAATGCAATAAATTCGTACGTAGCTGTGGAGCCACAGTCTGGATTTGATCACTGTGGAGAAAAAGTTACATTCATTCATCTGCTTGATGTGTGATGGCACGATGTGGATTCTCTGTTCAGCTGGTTGAAAATTGATTAAAGCAAATAAAAAGTAAATGTCATTATTACAACATTTTATTTTAACTTAAAAATATATGGGAAAAATTATGACCAGATATTTTTTGACGCCGTCAGTCAAAATGATGGAAAATAAAAATTTTAATTTATATATTTATGTGTTTTTAGCTCTACACATGACCGAGTTTTGCACCATTAAGAGTGGATGTAATTTTTCACTTAGTGGTTAAAAACCCTTTAAGTGGTTTGGATGTACAATGCTGAAATTTCGTTGGTAGAAAAAGCTGGACTGTGACAGAGCAGCAGAGAACAAATTATTGAGAAACTCAAATGTGTTTTGATAAAAAGTTATGAAAACTGTCATTTTCTGAGTTAATCTGACAGGAAACATTCACGGATAAGAAATATAAATGTTATTAAAAACTGATTTGGTCTCTGTCATCTTATGAAGAAATGAATTTAATGCTACCAGATAACAAATACTGCAAATCACTAACAAGAATAAACAGCTGCATAATTTTTTTTGTAAATTATATTTTGTGGCTCTAAAGTCTGATTTTGTCTTCTTTGGATTTTCTAATTTTCAAATCGTAAAAAAATAATTCTAGATTTTTAATGAGTGAACCTAATGCATATCTGGTTGTTTTTAAATGTTGAAAACTTATTTAGCTATTATTTTATTATTTAATTTAATTTTTATTTAAATTTTCTGGGTAAAAGGACCCCTGGCTGTTAGTTTATTTTACCATTTCTGTTGGCTGAGTTCTTCTTCACAGTGGAGGGACGGCAGCAGAGGCAGCTGTAAATAACAGACAAACCAGTTTCAGTTACTAAAATATTACCAAATTAATCCACCAGTTATTGACCAAACCTAGATGGATATTTGTTTTATCTAAGACCAGATCCAGTTTAAAATCATAATGATGGACCGATGTGTTATTTGAGAGTTAAGAAGGTGAACATCTTACCTGATTTAGACGACTGATCAGGTGGAGAGTTCTCAGGTCTTGGTTTGTTCAGTCGGTGAAATCAACCTCAGAGTTTAGATGTAGAAATGGTTTCATCTCATCCTGCTGCTTCTTTAATATCTGATTATCTGAAGGAGGATTTTTCTAAAGAGCCTATCAGAGCTTAATTCAACTCACTCACCACCAAATAAAGACACGACTTGTGCAGACCCACAGGATTGGTTGTTGGTCGTCACCAGTTCCCTCCAAGTTCTTACAGTAATTATTCTGCATTTTATGTGAATATTGAAGCAGATAATTTCATGATCTCATCACCTTTATCTCACTATGAAACATTAAATCGGACTAAACTTGTCCAGTTTTA
>NW_006800259.1:689254-712322 GCF_000485575.1 Poecilia formosa
CATGGTTTGTAGGCTCACACACATCATTTTAGCTCCACTCATGATTTCTATTGGACTGAGAGGAGGATTTTTTTATGACAGGCACTTCAAAATATTCACTTTTTTGCCCTTAAGCCACCCTTTATCTAATTTAGTGGTATGCTTTGAATCATTATCCGCTTGAAAAAAACATCTCTGCCGTTTTTCAACCTCCCGTCTTCAGGTGTTGCTCCAACATTTCCATATAAACGTCTTTCCTCTGATGCTAATTTATTAGATGCAATAGTCTTCTCATGCAACAAAACACCCCTCAGCATTATGCTGCCACATCCATACCACTAAGCTGTGATGTTCTCTGGAGCTTCCCCATTTTTCTCTAAACGTGTTGGTGATCAGTATCATGAAGCTCTTTACTGAGTCTGAGCAACAGCTCAGATATTATCACAAACAGCATGAACATCATGAGGCGTCTGGGCAGCAGGCGTGAAAGAAAACATGAGGTGTGAAGTCAGTTCACATCCATTTTAACTATTAAAGCTTTTCTGAAACCAAGCATTAAAAAAATACTTTAACTTATTAAAACAGAATCATAAAGCTCTGCATCGTATTAAACACATTTTAGGCCCTTTATCTCAGACTTTGCATTTCTAAATTTAAAAGTAGAACCTGTAGATGAAATGAAATAAAACACTTGGCCTATCACATGACATAAATAAAATATTAATCTTTATGTAACTGCAAAACACAACTTAACTTACTGCAATGCTTTTAATAGATCTCCTCTTTTAAATTCAATTTTAGGCCTGATTGAGGAATTATTCTGAGGAAAACCTGTCAGTGATGGAGTTACACCGATCAGGAAAACATCTCAGGGAATTTGCAGAAGCTTCTGGCCAATCAGGTTCTGTTCTTGGATTAAGTCTCCTCCCCCAAATGGATAAATATAAACAAAACAAACATTAATGCTGCACAACAGTTTAATAAACTCCGATTTAAAATAAAGGTTGCTTTGTACTTGTTTGGCTAAAACATGTTGTTGGTCAACTCTGCAATTAGGGAATATCTGCGACATTAGCTTGATGTGCTGCACTATGACCACTCTGGTAGCAATGAATTAGAGTAAACAGGCCACATGTGGGGTACCTCAAGGCTGTATTCTTGGGCCATTTTTATTCAATATCTTTATGATCCCTTTAGTTCAGAATATCAGACTGATAACAAAAAACATTGATCATATTCAACTACAGTCCCTCAGCTGGTTTGTCCAAAATATCAGATTGGTTACTTCTGCCTTTTCAGTTTAATACAGAAAAGGCAGAAGTTCTTGTTTCTATCTAAATTCTATCATGTTTTCCAACCTGAACTTTATCAACCAAATAAAGTTTTTCAATAATTCAGCAGCTGTTACCTTAAACACATTCCTAGAATAAACAGTTTTCTGTTTCATCAGGACACAGACAAACTGCTGCAGGATGTTATTTTCACCAGGTTAAGCAGCAGCTGCTGCTGTTTGAGTCCTGACCAGCACCAGGAACATGGATTAGTTTACAGCAGCTCTTAAATCGCTGCAGTGGTTCCTGTTCAACAGGTCTGTTCATCCATAACAGACCAGATCAAACCAACTGAGAAATGAGATCATTTCAGTCTAATTCTGTTTTATCTGTTCAAACTCTGAAAAAAATAGTTTATAAATTAAGTCAATAGTTAAAATGATCACTGTTGTAAAATCTAATGCTTTGTTTTCTTTCATAAAAAGTGAATAATGAGGTTTGTACTGACATGAAACAGAGGCCTCATTTTGAAACTTGTAATTTTATACAACAAATTAAGAGAGAGGAGTTCATGCTGGTTTGGTACAGATCCAATTTTATTTTCCATCCTTATAAGCTTTATTAATGCCAAAGAAATTGCATAGGTCACATGATACATTGATAAAACTATTTGTTTCTGGATTCAATGAGCTTTAAATTAGAAGATTAACAAAAATATTTTTCTCTGAATTTCATAAAAAGTCACTCCTTTGAGTAATGATTATAGTTTTTTTTGGATGATATCTTTAGAAATATAGTCTTTTCCCTTGTCATAATAATTTCAATATTTATTAACTTGCATGTCGTGGTAATAAAATAGCAAAGTAGTAGGGGTGTAACTGCAAATATAAACCATGGTTCAGTGAGTATCTCAGTTTTAACATCACAGTTCAATATGTTTTTAATATATTTAAATAAAATATCTGGAAAAAAAAATTACTCTGTAGTGGCAAACAGATGTTAAGATTCCTTGTCAATAATGTTTGGTTTTATTTATTCTACCGTTTTTTAAAAGCTGGATGCTATATAACTGACTAAGTTTGATTCTATCATTTAATATAAGCATTAAACAATAATAAAACTTGGGAAATGGTTGAAATTGTTGTTGAGGAAGATTTTGAGAACTTTTCCCAAATCAGATTTTAAAAGTTTGGAGATGTTTTGAGGGTTTATAAAAGACTCTTCTTGCCATCTATAGCCACGCTGCCACTGTAAAATAATTCACTTAACAGAATGAAACTTGAAGATGTAGGTATTATTAATGTAGCGCAGAGCGCCGCAGAAAAGGGAAAAATAATGCAGAAAAACGAGAGAAGAAAAAAATCAAAACTACTGCTGACTTGACGCTGCACAGAGATCCGTTACCAGAGTATTACCATTCAATGAACCGGATTCTGCAGCACGTCTACATGTTAAGATTCTCAAAGTCAAGCTAGCATAGCTGACCTACTTCCCTGTCCATTATTGTTATAATTCAAACTTTCTACTGGGCTGCGTTGACCATTAGCCGCAAAACACTGTTGCTTTTTCTTTTATATATTATGTGTACATTTAAGATTCAGCTCACTATGTTGATAATTTGACAGCTTCGGTGGTTTAGGTGAGTAAATAAGTTCTGTGTATCACTAGTACTTTGCTAGTACTTTTTAAAACATATATACAGAACAACAGAGGCACATCTGATAAATCAAAAGGCCTGCAACGGAAACAGTCTGTCCGACTAAATCACCCAATTTCGTTATAAACCATGTAACTTTATTGCATGGTTTCTATAATGACAATAAATATTATTATTATACACTGTTACACCCCAACTAATTAAATCTGTAAACATTATGGATTAAAAAGCATAAATGAAGCTGAAGCTCTAAATCAAATGCCTGGTAAAGCCTTGCCAGCTGTACTTTAGGAGTTTTTCAACACTTCAAATGTCCTATGTTGTTTTGGAAGAGCGTTCTGAGTTGGACAGAGGTTGGCAAGGTTCCACCTCGACCCTGATTTCTCCAACTTGGACTCCATGATACGTTCCAGAGATGATGACTGATCTGGTCTCTCCGTCTTCATAGGTTCGCTTCAGGCGGGCGGTGAAGGGAATCTCCATTTTGTACTGATAACCAACCATCTTTACAGTGCAGCTGTGGTTTGGTGGTACGGTAAGCTGTAACGTCACAGAGTGAGAGATCTGCTCTGTCCAGGTATGTCCACCTGAGAATGTATGAGTCGTCTCTGCACTGATTTCAATATTTCCACTCAAAATGAAGGGAATTCCTGTACTGATGGTCGTTCTTACACCGAAGGTGACGGAGGAGCTGATGTCCCACCGTCTCTCATCTGTGGTCGTCTTAGTCAGAGAAACTGTTTGTATCACAGGACTGAGGCCATGGTTGACAGTAGTGGAGCTTTGGAGGGTTGTGGGAAGCCCTTTGATGATTATAGCTTTGTTTATGAAATAACTGACATCAGAGATGAGATCTTCTTCAGCCTTCACTTGGGTCAGAACCTCATAGCTCCTGTACCAATACTGACTTCCCTTCCAGGGAAGATAAAAACATTGATCTTTCAGGTCAACCTTCCCCAATCCGTACTCGTTCTTCCCTACATACATTTCTTCACTGGAGCAGGTTCTGATTGAATTCTTTGGGACAGAACCATAAGAACCTTCCTTATGGAAGAACGCTCTTCCAAAAACGACATAGGATATTTGAAGTGTTGAAAAACTCCTAAAGTACAGCTGGCAAGGCTTTTCCACAATTTCAAAATTATCTTCATTCACAAGGATTTGAAAAGAGGAGGAAAGATTCTCTTTGTTCTTATCTGGGTAGTGACAGTAAGGGCCCATTCTGGGGTTGTAAAAACCAGAATTGCATCCGACTTTGCAGATGTAGTCGATGCGATCAGCGTAGCTGTTGTAAATGGAAACAGATCCATTAGGAAGGGAACCGTTCCATTTTTCCCATCGCAGTTTGCCTGTATCACCAACCTCTGGCAGCGTCACGTTTACTGGACGTTTGTGTTTGAGTGCAATAGAAGCCAGAACACGTCGGACCATTGAGACGGACACGTTAGCTTCGATTTTAGCAACATCATGCGCTGGATTGAGGTTCAGGGAGGAGACTGTAAAACAAAAAGAGTAGTCATGCTTTTTACTGCTGGCTCTAAAGACGTTCGACAATTTAATTTTTGCAACAAATATTTGATTATTAATGCTTTCAAGCTTAAAGCTCAGCTCGGTGATGCAAACTTCTCCTCTTGACTCGAGGTAACATACTGACTCACAACATCATCACAGAAACGTGTTATTTTATATATATATTTATATAAAAAACTTGTATTTTAAGGGTTCAAAGAGCTCAACGTACCATTTCCCCTCCTACCACTGTCATCTGGTGGCTGGTCCTGAGGACTGGCTGAGGACAGAACCAGTAGCAACAGCAACGGCAGCTAAAAACACAAATCAAAGTTATTATAATCACAACTAAAGCTGCAAGCAGCCTGTTAGGCCTTCGCAGCTCAGCGCCGGTCTGGCCTCATGGTGACTGCAAGAGCCTTAACTCCGGCACCGCCGCCTCGTCACAGGCGTCAACGCTCCTGTGCAGTTCCCACACCTGCCCACCAGGCAGCGCATTTGGTGAATATTCCAAATAGCCTTCAGTCCAGATCAGTACGAGTCCAGCAGTAATTATTAAGAACTTGGCTGAAGTCTGACCTTACAGACTGAAGTTATTGTCACTTCCTGTTTTGTGGCGAAGGTTGGGGGGGACTTCCTGTAGAGCTTGACATGTCATGTGTTGTTATGAAGAGTTAGTGGATACAGTTTCAATCTTATGTCATAAGCAGGGCGAAGCATCTGAGTCTGTTGGGATTTTTGTGAGAACCTTAAATATTGTAAATTTTATCTGCCAAGTTTGGTGAAATTTTATAAGTTTTGACTTTCAAAAGTCAGTTTATTTGTTGTAAGCATAATAAAGAGCGCAGTGATCAGAACGGGCCTTGGCAGAGCGAATGTGGCCCTGAACAAAGCAAAACTTTAACACAACAATCTGTTTGGATGAGAGTGAATCCCTGCAGAGACTTTCCCCCAAAAATTAATTGTTCAAAATTCACTTCATTTTATTTGTTGTACAAATTTAACAAAAAGTTAACAATAGTTTCTAAAAATACGTTTTCTATTCCATATATGAATTCATTTTTTTGTCATGATTAAAATATTTTCTTTTTGCTGAACTGAAACATAATTTGTCAGCAACTTTGCTTTCTTTTTTTTTTAAACAAAAATGGTTTGTTTTGCAACACAGGTTTCACAACAAAATGATGCAACGGCCTGGGAACCTTTTCCAAACATTACCAGCCTTCAGTGTAAAAAACTCCAAGACATTTATTGAACTAATAATAAAAGTGATATAAAGCACTGCTGTGTTAAATTAGTTTTGGTTTTAGTTCAACTCGTCCAAGAAAAACTTGTTTTTGTTCCCTTTGAAACTGTCAGCAGCAGGTAAGATACTGACTACTCTAACTCCCATCATGTCTGTTGAAATGTAAATCCCTTTAAGCCAATTGAATATTTAAAAACAGAAACATGTTTTATTTTACCATTTCTGTCGGTTGAGTTCTTCTTCACAGCGGTGAGAGAACAGCAGCTGCAGAATAACAGACAAGTCAGTTTTAGTTCCCATCATCTAAACATGGCAAATTAACCAACCAGTTAATGACCAAAGCTAACTGAATATTTATTCTATGTAATACCAGATCTAGTCTAAAATAATATTATTTTTAGACTGTTTATTTGGAAGTAAACATGCTGCCTGTTTAAGGTGAGCAAACATTTTCTCACCAGATTTCTCAGGTTTTCTTTGTTCCAGTTGAATCTTCAGGTTCGTTTCAGGTAGAAGTTGATTAATCTCAACCTGCACGACATTTAATACCCGATCATGAAGGAGGACGTTTCCAAGGAGCCTATCAGAGTTTAATTCAATACATGCAGCACCAAATAAAGACCCGACTTCTGCAGACACATGATTGGTTTGTGGTTCCGGCAGGATTCATAGAATAGAGAACAGAATAATAGAAATGTTCTTTATTGCCCCACAGGGAGGGAATTTCAGGGTGACAGCAGCAAAGTTACAGAGAGTGAAAGGAAGGACACCGAGAGAAAGAAACTGCAGATGTGGCATGTGATGAAAGTCATGTTGGAAATCTTTCGTTTCCATCTCTGTGCTCCACCAGGTCCGTTAACCAGTTTCAGGACCCGACCAGAACCACTGAGTGTAAATTACCTTGAGAAATAATGAAATTGGTTTATATATAAAATCAGGCCTTATTGCTGAAAATTGATCAAATGCTACAAGCCGTACATGTCATACAAATGGAACAGAGAGTTACATTCACCGTCCAGCGCTGGGCCACAGTTAGGTAAAGGTCATTTTACTTATATAGCACATTTTCAGCATCAAGGCAATACAAGGTGCTTTACAGGGATTAAAAGGAAATACAAACAAAATAACAAACCAAAGAGCAAAAAGAAAAGAGAAGAACAATCTAATGTTGATCTAAAGGATGTAAACTAGATGCTCCTGTTGGGTTGCTAAGTTTCCTCTGGTCTAACTCCATTTCTGGGTCAGAACACGAGTTGAAAAGTCGTCTAGATCCAAATGTGTCCTCTGGGCTTCTGGGCTCTGCACCTAGGAAACTATAAAAGCTCAAACGTTAAATGGATTTCTGACCTTAAAAGCCATTTTCAGAAATCAACCCACACAAGATTCACTTCTTTATTCAGCCAAACAACAACAACATGCACTCATCAGGCTTTTCACTGTAAATCATGACATTTACAGACACATTGAATAAAATGTGTTTTTGGTTTCTAGGCAAATATTTTATTACCCTTGAAATAAGTGAAAACTAATTTAAAAGTAACTTTCCAGTAAGTTATAGGACCTTGTTTTGTAATCAATAAACAAAAAGTTCTAGTTTCACTGGCAGATATTTATAGTTATAACATTGGTTTTGTGTTATTTCAAGTTTACTAAGATATTATTCACTAGAAACTAGATAAAAATAACTTGGTAAGATTTGTTTTTTTGCAGTGCACCTTCTCCAGCCTTTCAGGGACAGAGCTTGGCATCAGCCACGGGTTCACAGCGCTCCACCACGGGCCGCACTTCTCCGATCTGGACTCCGTCGTACGTCCCAGAGACGGACGTCCACTGGGTCTCCCCGTTCCGGTCGGTTCTGCTCAGCCGAGCCGTGTAGGGAATGTTGGCTTTGACCTTCCTCCCCTCCATCCGGACACTGCAGGAGTGGTTCGGTTTCACTGTGAGCTCCACAGGCACAGAGTCTATGAAGACTCCGTGTCACCAAGTGCAGACTTTCTGACCTCCGTCTAAACTCTTTACCAGAAAGGTCACATAAAACAGACAGACATCATGTTTTTATCTGATGTTTTGCTCCATCTGCTGGATAGTTAAAGCATTCACTGATCTTTCAATAATTCATATTTGATCATATTGTAGTAATACCAGCTGTTTCTGACATTTTAGATCACATCAAAGTCATTTTTAACCAATCAGCTCAATTAAATCATGCTTCAATACTGTTTATAGAGTTTATTTAAATGTGTTAAATTGAGTTTCTTCAGAGCATGACAACTTAAATTGACCTCTACATACCAATTTAAACACCTCAACCATAAAATATTAATAGCTTCTGCAGCAGGAAACCTGCCTGTGTGCTTCTGTTTAGCGGAGATTGGGACAAATCCCAGTCAGATTTAGCAGATGATGGCTGTGATTAAATAAATATTGACATATGTGATCATTTGATTAGTATTAGAAATGTATATGTGAATTCAAAGACATATATCTATACTTAAATGTTAATTTATGTATTAACATTTAAGTATATATATCAATTCAATAAATACAGAAATCCGGAAATCACTAAAATGTAAATTTATAATTTTCACATGTGACAAATTTATTACATATGGTAAATGTGATTAATATAAATTTATCACACATGATTAGATTAGATTAGATTTATATGTGAAAATTAATTATTTCAGTATTTATGTGTTTTTTTTAAAAAAACACACAAACAAAATAGTATCTCAAAGTAATTTTTGGTTTGTACAAGATATAAAAGTTTCTCGTTTTAACAAGATTGTTTCTCGTGTTAATGCAGTTGTCCTGAAATTATGTCCTTGTATACCAGTTAATTAAAAAAAAATATTTCATTGATGCCAAAGGGAAATTAAATACTTTAAACAATTGCGTAGTTGATTCCAAACATTTAGATATCTGATATGCATTATTTTCACGTAATTAGCACATATAAAACATTCATTTGATACTTTATTTCTTTATTCATTGGAATGTACTGTATCACCTTTGGCCCACATTCTCCATCTGCCCAGTATAAGGAGGAAATGCATGTTGTCTGCCGCGACGCTAGATGGCGCTGAAGCTCCACACACACAAAACAAAAACATTCATTACGTAGTCTTGTCTTCTTCTCCTTGACTAGTTTGAGTAAAAGGTCATGAATGATTGAGACAATATTTAAAGAGGGGTTTTGTTTTAAAAAATAATGATTTAATTGGACCTTTCGCAGTTTTCTGAGGATGTTGTGAACGTAGGTACATCTGCTCAGGATGTTTCATTCCTGTTCCTGTTACGTTACCTCATGAACTGACTTGAGACGGATCGCTTGAACATCAGAGCCGAATGAAAAACCGTTCGTTTTTGACTAAAGTCTGTCCGATTTTATCGCACTTCTTTAAGAAGCTGCTGAACTTTGTAACGATGAGAAGACTTTTAACGAGAGTCATAAACCGAGTTTTGCTGGGAGAGCAGTTTAAAGCAACGATGGTAGGAGCTGAAGCGGAGATTCACACAGAGGGTCGGAGAAAGTTGGTGAGTTTAGTCCCTCATCCTCTATTCAGAATATATTCACTCTGAAACGGTGTAAATTAGCTGCTATTTAATGAGTTGTTGTTCCGATGACCGTAACCAGCCGGTCTAACGAAACATCATTCAAGAATCAGCAAATGAATGGTTTTTGGAGGTTTTCTTCAAGTTATGTATAAGATCCCTTGAAATAAACACAAAACTCCTACACATTTATGCGACGTTAACTGTTCGGCGTAGGTTTATGTCCTTTAGTAACTAATTTTTGTTCGGTATTCACGTTCTAATAGCCGTTTCCGATTACCCGAACAAGCAGCATGTGACGCTGATAAGAGACCAAAATATGAATGTATTATGTGCTATAAAACGAATACTGCATATCCCCATGAGCACACAGTCCCTAGCATTCAACACGAAGTTGACAGCATCATGCTGTGGGGATGTTTCTCTTTAGCAGGGATAGAGGAGCAGGTCAGGGTTGATGGGAAGATGGGTGGAGCTAAATAAGGGCAACCCAGGAGGAAAACCTGTTGGACTCTGAAGACTTGAGACTGAGAGGAGGTTCATCTGCCAGCAGGGCAACAACCCTAAACTTGGATCAAAACATAAATATATATGTTAGAATGGCCCAGTCATTGAAAATCTGTTGAAGACTTGAAAATTAATGTTCACAGAAACTCTCCATCTTTTTAAGCTCAACTACAATTAATATTTATAGTTTTGGATTTTTATAAATGTAGAAAACCATCACACAACATGTTTTATTGTAAAAATGTGTTAAAAGCAATTTCTGTATCTAGTGGAATAAAAAGTTTTCATTTTTCTTATGGAAAATAGAACATTCCTTTTGATTTTATAAACACCCATCCATAATCTGCTCTCAGCCCTTTCTACTTCTGCAAATTGTATTTATGTGCCATTTTGGTTATTTACTCTTCTAATGTTTTTTTTTCTTTCTTTCAGCAGTTAACCTTTTTTAATTTTGTATTCTCCACTTAATGACTAATCAAATACAAAATTATTTGACAATTATTTCAATAATCATTCACCTTGATTAATCAGATAAATCAGTTCTTCTAATTGTTTTGAATCAAAGATGATTTTTGAATCATATCCTGCACCCAAATATCCAAATTGAATTGAATCAGGAGATGGTAAAAAATTCCCACCACTAGCAGTAACACTGTTTAATTGAGAGGCTGAACCACGGTCTTGGATTATATTATTATTAAAAAAATGTTTACATAGGAAATACTTCTGTTCACATATAGCAAAAATATTTATTTGATTCAATCCACAAGAAATAAAGACCAAACAAAACAATCACAGTTTCAGTTTTTAGGTGATTATTGCATAACTGATCAATAATCACCTACAACCTGATTGGATCAGAGTTCAGATCAGTTTCTCCATCTCTGTGTATTTGTGTTTGTGTTCACCTGATGAAGGGAAAGGTGTGTCCCCATAAACACCCCAAAAGTCATAATGGTCTCCTAAACCACAAGTGTGTGTGTGTGTGTGTGTGTGTGTGTGTGTGTGTGTGTGTGTGTGTGTCAGGTGGTCGGGCTCGGGAACCCGGGGATGGAGGGTACCAGACACAGCGTGGGGATGGCGGTGCTGGGAGCGCTGGCTGCCCGGCTCGGTGTGGCCGATCGTTGGCACGGCGACCGTCATGTATCTGGTGAGGTCATCCTGACGGAGGTCCAGCAGGCCCGCGTGGTTCTGCTCCGTCCCCGGCTGCTGATGAACGTCAACGGGGTGTCGGTGGCCAGAGCGGGTGAGGTCATGGGCGGCCCGGTCAATGGGCTCATTCAGTACCTGTTTGTTGTTTAAGGTTCTGTTTGACTCAACAATCATGGTTTTATTATTTCATCTTTAAACATCAGCTGACTTTAGTTTCTCAGAGGTTTAATCCCACTCCAGATTATGATGAAATTAGCCTCTGAGAACCAGAACATCTGATTAGTTCTTCTAGAAGAAGAACTAATCAACTTTCATGTTTCTGTTACTAGAAGATTATTCATTTTTATTCTTCTTATTTCAGCTGTGTTTTTTTATGAATGAAACCAGAAACACATAAAGTCACTTTGAAATAATTTTATTGACGTTCTTTTACAGCTGGAAAATACGGAGTTAAGCCTGAAGACATCCTGCTGGTCCACGATGAGCTGGACAAACCCTTGGGGAAAATCGCCATCAAACATGGAGGAAGCGCCAGGTGGGTTATATGACCTGGAACAGTAACTGTTGAATGAAGCAGGAAGTGTTTGTTGGTGTTGGGTTTTTAAACACATGTGTGGAGGCGACCAGCTGCTCAGAAAATATACAAAAACTTAAAATCTGAAAGAGGTAAGCAACATTTTACCTGTATTCTTCAGATGGCCAGCAGGGGGCAGATAGGAGCCGTTTGTGGTCTTCAAGGACAGCATCTCAAAGTATTGTCATGGAGAAAAGAGTGTTTGGTTTGAAGACCTCAGGGTTTAGTGTCTTCATATGTGCCTGACTGATGCAAAGGCACAGCAAAGACAGGAATGATGCAAACTCTGAAACACACTAACACAAAGAACGAATGCAGCAGAAACATCCTGCAAACACAGAAAATAGAAACAAAAACCTACAATCAACAAAACAAATGCAAAAATAAAATGCTGCCACTGCTGCAAAGATGCTGCCACTGCATGAAACAGAAGCAAAGGGGAAAATGCTGCAAAAAACACAAAGTCTAAAGTGCTGCAAACTATTAAATACGTAAATATGCTGTTGTTCTATAATGTGGTAAAAATATAACGCATTTTCTTCAACGTTTTTGTGGAGATCCCATCTTTCTTTGAGGGTCTGGTCCCATATGATTTGGTGGTCAACTCCCCCTAGTGGTCTGGAGGACTTCTGCTTTGTGGAGTGAATTTGCAGCTCTTATACTTTTGCTTTTGCTATTAGCAGCATTTTCCCATTTGGTTCTGTTTCCTGTAGTTGCAGCATTTTTTAACAGTTGCATTACAACACAGTTTTTGTTTTTGTTTTGTTGTTTGTGGGTAAAAAACCTGCAGGATGCAGAAGAGTGAAGCTTCTGTTCCCTCCATCTGCAGCGTCTTATTGTGTTTGTGCTTCAGAGTTTGCATGCTCATTTGCACTTGTTGCCCACTGGAGCAGTTGATTGTGGAGCAACCATTACAGTCTGTGGTTCTGTACCAGAACAATGTGGACCGCTCTCTCTGGGTCGGCCTCTGCCAGAACCAGAGGAGTTCCAGAACCACTGCTGATGGTGGGATTCTGCTCCTCTCTGGTAGGTTCCAACCTGGATGCATAATGTCCAAACTAACGAGAACGTAGTGGAGCCACTGCTCCTTCACTTTGACCTCTGACCTCTGCTTTCAGTGGGAACCAGCCAGGAGACAGTTTGAGCTTTGAGAACCATAAAGTTTAACTCTGTTTTCTTCTTCTGCCTAGAGGCCACAACGGAGTGCGATCGTGTGTCGACTGTCTCCAGACTGATGTAAGAAACGAACATGCACACACACACACACACACACACACACAAAAGTGCAAATTCTTCAGAGAGTTAGTATAACGCTTTCCTTTGAACCATATGAAGGAATACAGCATTTTATACATGTTAATAGGTAAAAAAGGGAACAAACGAGGACAACATAATGCATTCACATATACACAAATATGTACAATAACTATGCATGCATTTAGGACAAGATATTGTCTGAGAAATCCAGTTCATGTTATAATAATTCTCTATTTATACAAAAACAAGAACCTGTTGGAACAGAGACCAGAAATGTTTGAGAGATTTAGTCTTTACTTGAGTCTCAGGGTTTTAAAAAGTCAAAAACTTTGGGGGAAAAAAATCAAAATTTTAGGCCTCAAGTCCAGGTTGTTGAAGGTCATGATCTCAGACGTATGTAGGATGAGTTTGAATGTAAACATGTAATATTGTGGAGTTGGAGAGATTACTGCTGATTGTTTAATACTGAGATAATTTAATCTTTCTTTTATTAACAAACCTGAGTTTTCATTGATAACTAAACTGATAACAAAAGGTTTCTTTGTTAAAATGTTATTTTGAATGTTTCTTGAAATGTCTTGGTTTTACGTTTTTCTTACTGAACCGTGCTGAACCAGCGGTGACCTCTCGCTGACCTTTCCCCCCAGGTGATGCCCAGACTCCGGGTCGGGATCGGCCGGCCGGCCGGGAAAACCTCCGTGGAGCGCCACGTTCTGAGTCGGTTCACGACGGAGGAGCAGAAGGTTCTGGAAGCGGTTCTGGTCCAGAGCGTGGATCTGCTCATCTCCCAGCTCTCCCAGCAGGACGCGCAGTCTGCCTCCTCACCAGCAGGGGGCAGACGAGCAGCGCAGCACAGGAAGAAGGAGGAGGACTCCACAGCTGTGATCTGAACTTCCTCTGATGCAGCCGGTAAAGATGGCCGCCTGAGGACAGGAGGAGGAAATCCATGAAGTCTGAACTTCAGAACAAAGAGAACAAAACGTTGTCTCATGCTTTTATAAAGCATTAAACTGCTGAGATGTTTCCTCTTATTTGGTGACTTCTGCTGCAGAAAGTCTGTCTGTGTTGTTAGGCTGCGTTCTCACTGCAGCCTTTCATGCTCAGTTCAAATTTATTTGTGAAATCAGATTTTTTTTGGTTCACATTTCCAAATGTATGTGATCTCCAGTGTGAACTGCAAATGACCTGAAAATGTCCTTTGCATGAACAGTAGAGGGCGCAGTAACGTTGCACACGTTGCGCAGTGTTTCTGCCAACCACCATAAAAAAGAGAGAAGAAGAAGAAGTGCTCGGTGTTTGTGCATCCAGACGCAGAACGGTGATGTTTGTCGAGGATCGGTGACATTCAGGTCCGATGAAACCGACCTGGCCACACATTTGAAAAGATCCGATACATATCAAGTTTAGGAAAACGTTTCTGAGCGGGAAAACATCTGACCTGTTCAGACTCATGAAATATCAGATGCAGGTCACATTAAGACAAAAACTAGATTTGGGTCACTTCAGCCTTAGAGGGTGAAAAACAAAAACATTCCTCCATTTTTAAACAAAAACAAGATGCTGAGAATTTATATATTTTTCTGTTTTCATCAAGATCCTCAGGGAAAATTCATGGGAAAAAATCAAACCAATCCAAATATAAAGAAACTAATTGATATAATAAACATAATTTGGTAACAGGAGGAAAAACCGCGGCCCTCTGGGCTCAGACGAACTTTACATCAGAAACATTCAGTTTAAACCAGACTTAGTTGAACTTTACAGGAGGGTATCATGTAAAAACTATTTATTTGACTTGATGTGATGCTATAATATCATTGAGTTGATTTGTTTGTAAATTAAGTTGATATTTGTTGTGAATTGATGTTATATAACTAAAATGAACTGAACATTGTGATGAAACCACCTGAGCATCTATAATCAAACAACAGAGTCTTCAGTCAGAAGTCACCGTTGGATTACAGACTGCTACAGGAGATCCTTCCTGCACTCAGTTCTTAGAAGAAACTTGGATAATTTGATTTACATTAATTTTCCCTTTGGGTTCAGTAAAGTGTTTTAACTGAATAAAAAGTCTGAGGCTCCCCAGACTGCAGAGTGCAAACCTGAATTTAATTCACTGCCAGTAAATCTCAGCTTTAAGTGTTTCTATAAAACTGAAGAGTGTCTTTAACTATTCATATCTCAAAATGAAACTGCAGCTTAATGATGTGGCTGTGAGGCACCAGAAGGTTCTGCTGCTCTCGGGTCCAGGAGTTCATACAACTTACAGTTTTCAGTCTTTAGCTGCATTTCCTTTATAAACGTGAACAAAATCATTCCAACAGCCACAAATGGCCCCGGGGCCACAGTTTGGACCCCCGGATCTGAGGCTGGCTGCCATGTTGTCAGAGTCAGCAGAGTAAACTACTCAATAAGAGATTCACTACTGCAACTTGTTTTTACTCAAGTAAAAGCAAAAACTCCAAGAAATGACTCAGGGAAGAGTAAAAAAGTATTTGGTAAAAGTCCTGAGTAACTGATCCAATTATCAGATGGACCAAAATCTAAAGTTATGAGGAAATTTTGATATCTTAACAACCGAAATGACAACAATTCATATAAGTAACACAAAATAAAATTAGGCAAAATAATTTTTTCCAAATTAGTTTCTTTCAATAAAGAAATTCTGAAAGTTTAATAAAGTCTGTGTCTGGTGAATTTATGGTTATAACATGTTTTTTCTCCATTCAGTGGGTAGAAACTCCAGAAATTTTACTCCAGTGAGAGTAAAAATGCTTCATAATAAAATTACTCAAGTAAAAAGTAACAGTAAAAGTGTTCCTGAAAGTAATTGTTTTGTTTATTCTGAAATTCAAGGTGTGAGAAAATACAACAAACCATTAACTTTGTTCTTTATTTATTTCTTTAAAACTCAGAACTGTTTCTTTTTGTTCCTAATTTTCCAGGGTTTTTGAAAATCTTTCAGGTTTATTTGAATCTTTTTGCTGCGTTTTCTTTCATTTCCAGTCCAGAACCGGAACATTTTCAGAGAAAGCTGTTTGGCTTGTTAAGCCACTTAACTCAACAGTTTGTCATCTGGATGACGAGAGTTTTAATAGACTCAACAAAACCCTGTTGACTCGGCGCTCGGCTCTTCTGTTGGAGGTGACAGTGATGCAAACATCCGCTGCTCTGTTTTGTCCTGCCTGATGTGATTCTCCTGACTTCAAGCGTATTGATTTCCCTTTTCCGATTGTCACTCTAATTATATTCTCAATCAATTAGTTGTCTTTAACGAGCAGCATCGCTCCAAGAGGTTCTCACACTGCGGCGGATGCCAGCAGAGGGGCGACGGCTGCAGCGGGGGAGGTGCGCCGCGGAAAGAGCATAAAAACGGGCAGAAAGAGGCTGAAAGAGGGAAATCGATACAAAGGAGGCGCAGCATCGCGATGGAGGCAGAAGAAGAAAGGCCGGCCAGAAACAAAAGGCAGAAAACATTGTTAGTGTGAGGCCTTCTGTCCTGCTGTAGCTCAGTCACAATAGCTGCAGGGACACACTTATGGATCTGGGGGGCAGGGGCAGGGCGGGGGGGGCATAGAGCTGCCCCTTCTGCCCCCCACCCTCTGAAAACTCCCGTCTTTCTGTGCTGTGACCCCGGTGAGCCGCCCTTCGCCTCCATCAGGCCACTTTCCCAGCCTCTCCTCCGCTTCAGGAGGCCTCAATAACTTTTTTTCTGCCGAGGTCAAAGGTCAGCAGCAGGCTGGACAGCAGGGCCTTTAGAGGAGACCCCAAATTTATTCAGAGATGGAGAAATCCCCCCTCTGCTGTCCGGCCAGGAGAGGCTGCCTGGTGGGGGGTCTCTGCCTACACACACACGCACACACACACACACACACACACACACTGACTCCAGCTACTTCACAGGATCTGCACTGACCTTTGTTTACTCCACTGTGCAAAAGTTTCAGGTCACCCTCAGTTCTTCCTGTTACCTCCAAGCGTCTTCATCACTAATTATCACAGATTCTGAAGGAACTTTAACTTTCATTTCAGTTTTTAACTGATTCTTTAATAATTTCAGTTCATCATCTGCTGCATGCTGAGTTTTCATCCAAGAGAAAGAAAATTTCATGTTAGTGCAGAAATCATATTAGATTCAGCAAATTCAGGTAAAATCTGCTGTTGGGTGAATTTAGCTGGATATCATGAACATAACAGACATTTATCATGTCAAATAATCTCACCAAGTGGAAGCACATGTAGATTTTTTTTACCACATCACATCTTCAGCCTGCAGTTCTCCAGTCCTGCTAATGACCGGATTAGAAGCGCAGAGACAAAATAAATGTACTTGGTACTGTTCTTAAAACTACAGTATGCAATTTTTATTTAAAAAAAATCCTTTAAATATTTGTTGAAACTGTCACTATGTTGTGACAGTTTATGAGAGATAAACTGAACAAAATGAATCTACTCTGTGCTAGCTGTACTGGGAGCTAGCGTAGCACGCTGTGAATGCTAAGGCTAGTTAGCATAGCCTCCAATAACAGCGGATAAATTTCTTATCTATAACTGAATTGTTTCTCTGCCATTAGCACATTTAGCACCGAGTACATGAGGATGATTGACAGCGCTAAGCCCCGCCTCCTGTCTGTTTGGTTGTTTTTGGTGCATTTCTTTCACAGACTGTCTCATAACAAACTGTCACAACATGGTGACAGTTCTGACATGTAAAAATAATTTGTTTTCAAATAAAAGTCACATCCTGCAGTGACAGTTTTTGGTCATTTGTACTCAAGTAGCATTTTTTTTCTTACATTTTGAGAATAAAAATCATACTACATTTCTGTAAAGACTTTTGTTACTTTTTGTAGTTAAGATTCTTGTGTGAATCGTTTCCACATGAAAACCAGACTTATGTCTTCAACATCTCAAACCTTTGTCCTTCATTTTCCATGTTTCCCTACATGTTTAACATCTCCACATATTTCCTCCGTCCTTCATCCTGCCTGTTTTTTCTCCCGGTTTCCCATGACAGAGGTGTCAGCTCCAGTTAAGGATCCGTTTCTCTTTCTTCTGTCCGACCATCAAGCATTAATGACTTGTCCTTTTCTCTTTCAAAGCAATAATCTCCAGTGATCTCAGGCCTCCAGCTCTAAATTATTCTTACAGGGCCATGAAAAGGCAGCAGCGGGGCCCTGCAGGAGACAAATGAGCGTCCAACGTTCAGGGACGTTCCCAGCAACGGAAATGTTCCCTCACTGTAGGAAAGGGGAGCCGAGTGAGATGAAGGGTTGATTTATCCTCCAGCTTCTCCTCCAACGGTTTTTATGTTCAGCTGACGGATGCTCACCGCTCCTCAGGTTAAAATTTAAAAAGGAATCTAATACAGGCACTCATTCCTCTCAGATTCAACCTTTTCTGTTCTTATGCTTAAATAAGTGGCTTAATTCAAGGGGGGCTGTGTGGAGTAGCTCTGAGGAGTCACTATCTTACCTGTGGTAGACGGCAGTCAGAGTGATCTCAGTTAGAGAATCAGACAGAAAAGATCAATGAAGAAGCTAACAACATTTTAAATAACTCAAATTTAAAGCCATTTTAAAAATGATTCTCCATCTTTATGTGACGCGTTAAACTGATGAAGATACTTTTAGAATGTTACACAGTTGAACTAGTGTTTTTATTTATTTATTTTTTATTTTGTGCTCCAGATCGGACTGCAGCTGCAGTCTGAGTGTTTTAACTGACCATGTGTAGCTTTAGCATGACGGGATTTTTTTGATGTCAAATGCAGAAAAGAAGCTAACTGCTATCTGGAGTTTGATTGGTGGAATAAATGATGTTTATTACTGCGGTGTTGTCAAGCTCTCAGTGAATCATGGTCAGTTTATGTGGAGAAATCACAGATTTCCAGTCTGACCCGTTTCAGCCATAATCTACATCAGAAGTGATCAGTTCACCAAACCGGATCTGAAGAATAAAATCTGATTTTCTTTTTTTCACAGTAATTTTAAACTGAATTCAGCTGAACTCAGAAAATAAATAAATCTGCTTTTATTTAATTAAATTAAACTGAACTGAAGTTGGTTCTGATCTAGTGAAGAACAACAGCTGGTTTAAATTTCAAATTGATTTAAATTGGAATTGAATTCAATCAATTTAGAATTCAAATATAAATATACTGATTAGACTTCATGCACCTGACTTAACCTGAACTACTTTCCAATTGAATGTTGTTAAATTGGATTGTATATTAAATAGATGATTTTCATGAAGTTTTCTCTGTTGAATTAAACGGGATCAAGGGGGAATAAATAATCATAATTGATCTGATTGAAATGGATTTTTAAATCCTGGATTGAGTTTGGTTTCAGTTTAACTTAGAAACTGGAATCTGTTTCTAATTTAAACTGAATCTAAATTAGTTTAAGGTTAATCAAAAAATTGTTTTATCTAAAAACATGAAAAATTGGAAAATTAAATTCAACCCATTTTCCAATTGGATTAAGTTGGAAAATGTCTTTAATTGAATCCAAATCGATGTTTTTACAGTTGATGTTTCTGTTGGATTTTACTGGAACAAACTTTTAAATAAACTGGAAAATATTTCGATTGAGTAAATTTTACTGGCTCTAACTGGAATCCCAAAAGTCTCAATAAATCATCTGAACTGAACCATCTGGAACAGAACTGAGCTGATATCGATTAAATTGATACTTTATTGAATTAAAGTTGACTTTTATTAAACGAATGAACTGTTAATATTTAACTAGATTAAATTGTTTTTTTTGCATTAAACTGGATCTGATTTGGATTTAATTTGAATTGAAACGATCAGGATGTTTTTGATAATATATTATTTGCAATAAACTGATTAATCAGAAAAAATTTAAACAAACTGAAATATTAATAATGAGTAAACTTACCTTTAATTTATGCATCTTTATATTGAGAGAAATTATTATAAACGAAATGCAGATTTAAATATAAATGTAATTCTTTGGCTTGTTTCATGTAACAATCATTTAATAAATATTCTCCCATTTAACTAAAATATTCTTATAAGTTATTATAAATCTGCTGTGTATTGATGTTTATTTAAAGTTTTATCTCATTTTGAAAAATAATCGAAAATGCTGAGTTTTGCTCCTTTAAACAGATTTTTCGGTTTGAACTGAAACTTTTCTGCTGCAGAGACGCAAAGCGCCTGATGCTGTTGTTGTTTATTGTTGTTTATTGTTGTTTATTGTTGTTGTTGTGCATCAGAGGGGAAGTCTCCACGAGCTCCAGCTGAGTAACGGCGACGTCATTCACACAGCTGTGTGTGTGTGTTACAGTAGAGTGTGTCGGTGTGTGTGAGCAGCGGGTTAACAGTGTTTCGGTTGTGATCAGAAATGAAGAAAAGGAGAAAATGAGCGCCTTGTTCCTTTAAGAGCTCCGCTCCTCGCTTCCTCTCTCCCTCAGTGCAGATTCATTACTTCTCCTCCTCTCCTCCTCCTCCTCTCCTCCTCCTCCTCTGGGCACAATGGGCATTTATCATCACCCCCGCGGTGCGTGTGTATGTGTTTATTCAAATCTCAGTACCATGAGCGGAGCGGCCCCACTCCGGAGCTTTCTCTCTCGGTGACACGGACGCGCCGGCGCTTATTGTCAGCGGAGCCCCAGAAAAGGGCCACCACACCGGGGAGGAGGAGGGACAGCAGCGGCCAGCCTTCCGCTCGCACCCCGTCCTCCGTGCGTGCTGCCCGGCCAGCATCACGCCTCTGCCCGGCTCCTCCTCACTCTGCTGGCGGCGCAGCAGCGGGACTCAGTTCTGTTAGCGGGTTGTTGGTGCTGGGAAAAGGCGCAGCTGGAAAAGAAGCGCAGCTGCATCTTTTTGGAGCTTTTTTTTTCCAGAGGGAGGAGGGGAAGATGGATGGATGGATGGATGGATGGATGGATGGATGGAAGAGAGAAATGCGTCGTAACAGGTGCAGATATGGCGGTCAGGAGTTTTTGGCTGCTGGTTTTTCCTGGATTCTTCCTGACGAACAGAAAGCGCCTTTAATTAGCAGCTGGACCTGGATGAGAGCGAACACACACACACAAGCACACACACACACACACACACACACACACAAGCACACACACACACTGCTGCTGCTGCTCACTCTGAGCTGCACATCAGGAGCTCACTTTTACTTTTAATCCTTCCATTTCTAGTGAAACTTGTTTTATTTTTAGTGTTTTGTGTTTTTGAGCTCTAGCTGCTGATTGTCCAAACGCAATTCTTGTAAAATTCAAGAATCCAAGCCGAGAATTGTGCCTGGACATCTGTTGCTGGAAGCTCCTGCACTCCTGGTGTTTGTTCCCAGCGGGATGTTGAGCTCCTGCTCTGCATGCGTCCATCCCATCACTACCAAGATGATCACTGTTTGATTTTCAAAACTATCCTTCATGTATCAGATTTTCTCTAATTTCGGTAGATTTTGGGGTTTTTTTTTTTTTGCACATGCAGAACTTTCTGTTTTAGGCCTTTTGCAGTTCCAGTTCAATCATTTTTTTCTTCACCTCTTTTTGTTTAATTGGCTCCGTTGTATATTTTGGGGGATCCCCGCAGCAGATGAGTTATCAGAGCCGTGATGAAGCGGAAGAAGCTGTGAGGTTCGGTCCAAGCTGCGGGTTGTGAGGCGGGCAGGCCGGGCCCAGATCCTGGAAAAGGTTTATTGTCGCTCCACTGGTGAGCTTTTGTTGCCGCCTTTTGTTGCCGTTTTGGGGATTATAATTTGCATAATTCTGCAGGAATGTATCATTTTAATTTTCTTTAACAAACCGTGACCTTCTCCAAGCCTTTTATCCTTTTTGATAAAAGGCGCCATTACAAGCCAATAAAGGCGGAACTCTTTGATCATTTTGCTCTTAATGAATAATAAAGATTATTAACTAAAGGAAGAATCTGATTTTTTTTTTATTGTTGCATGTTTTTCAGTTTTTGTTCCTGTTTTTCCTCAGTTTTTCGATGCATCATTCAAATTTATTTTTTTATTATTTGGATTTAATTTGTTAAACATGAGATAAAAGCTGAAAAGAAATCAAAAATACAAAAATAAGACTTAAACTAAGGCCTGATTTTTTATTTTTCATTGAAATTAAAATATATTTGTTTCATTTATCCTACAGATAAATTGGAACAAGCAGTCAGAATTAAGCATTTAAAATATTTTTATCTATAATAAAATTTACAATTTACAACAAAAACAAAATCAGTTCAATAAATTTGCCAAATAACATTTCACAGAGGTCATTTTCAGGAAACACTTTTTTTATTTTCATTTAATTTCCATTTAACTGCAACATGTAAACCGGCAGCAGCAGAACAAACCAAAGGCTCCTGTTGGTTGTTTCCTCCTCCAGGTTTGGGTTGGAGGTCCGGAGGGTTCGTTTGATTTTCCCACCACAGCGTCTGCTCAGGCTTTAATCCTCTGAGAGGAGCTGAGCTGCTCCAGGCGGATTAAAAACCTCAGGGAGGCGTTCGCTCACCTCCCAAACACAAGAAAAAAAAGGAAAAAATGGAAGTTCAAAGTTCAGATCTTCGTATTGCAGCTGCAAAAATCTTAATCTGACTGAAAAAAAGATCTAAGAGCTGCTGGAGTTCAGCTGATCGCACCAGAAACTGAAGATTAACTAAAACCAACGATTCAGGAACAAATGAGGGTTTTATTTAAAACATTACAAAGTTTGACTGATGGTTTCTTATCGATGCACCAGTTTAAATCTGAATTCTCACCTTTTAAAAGCTCAAACATATTTTACAACCTGGGTTTGTTTTGCAGGTATAAATGTTCAGTAGTGTGTAAGAAAATCAGAAACTCTAAAGAAAACTGTGGAAAAGTTTTCTTTCCTGACTTGTGTTGGTTCAGATCCAACACAAGGAGCAGAGCTAGATCCACGTTACATAGATCCAGAACTGATCTATTTAAATGGATCTGAAACCATCAGAAGTGCTGATGGAGCTTTACTGTTCATGCTGGGAGAGTCGCTTCACCTGCAATGAGGAATTGATCCGAATCGACGGCCTTATTGATGGGAAGGATATCCTGAAGAAACAATTAGGAAGCAGAGTAATGATCAGAGAAAAATCACTGCAGCTATTTAACCTCCCTGTCATCTGCTGACGCTATGGACTCAGTCCCAGTTAGAGTCAGAACGTCTGAAGGTCTATAAATGTTTGAGCTCAAAGAGAAAATCTGACTTTAAATCAGAAAGAAAAGCATTTCTACAAAACTGTCTTCATTTCTGTGAATCTGACTGTGTGTGTGTGAGGACTGGATGAGCGTTTTCTGAACATGATGTGTGTGTGAGGACTGGATGAGCGTTTTCTGAACATGATGTGTGTGTGA
>NW_006800259.1:713322-726307 GCF_000485575.1 Poecilia formosa
AATTCTGGATTCCTCAAATTATTAGCACCAGGAAACTGTTTTGCTCTATCAAAAAAAGAAGAAAGATTCTGTCTGCAAACAATAAAACAATAAAACGTTTTTGGTTTTAAATTCCAGAGGTGGAACTTTAAAACGAATGTTTCCACATTTTCCACGTGGGAAAATGTGAAGAATGTGGATTTTCGTCACTTTGCCCTGGAAAAGTTCATGTTAAGATCGTCTGTTGCTCTGAAATCTTTGCCAAAGACACAAAGATACAAACTGCATGACAGCCAAATACCTCAATACAATACAATACCTTGATACAGCCCTACAACACAATGGAACCATATCACATGAAAAATATGATACAACTATATCAGCACCTGGTTTAAAGGATTTATTACTTTCTGCTCCTTTTCTGCAGTCCAAGATCCAGAATGTTGATCCGTCTGATCATAATCACATTCTCACTGTGATGATCTGAGGGACGCCACATCTGAGCAAGACTAACATGCAGTAGTTTCCCAAAGTCGTCCTTTGTCCATTGTGTCCAGTCAATGTCCAGGAAACATGGAAAGCTCTTCCACTGTTTCTTCATTACATGTTGAGACATTTTTCTCTGATTCATCTCTTGATCCCAGTTTTCTGAATTACGTCTATGTCTTGATTTCCAAATTAGATTGGACTTTTGACTGTTCCTTAAAACTTTTTTTATTTGCATCTTCTTCACTGTTGTTTGAGCCTCTAAAACTGTAATTCTCACTGAAAATACAGATTTGTACCCAAAGAACAACTCCTGTTGGGTTTGGTTAGAAATGTTTTCTTTTAACCAAATCTAATCACCAGTTGAGACTTTTAGAGGCATGTCCGAACAAAGTCCCATCTGCTGTGAAGAGCAAACATTTCTGTGGATCAGGGAGCCGCAGGCAGCAGCTGCAGACTCTCAGCCCCTCGATCAGCGTTATTACCATAATTTGTGGTGGGAAAGGAATCGCTCATCAATCAGAAGCGTTGGGAAAATGACCACGTCAAAGAGCCGAGGCCCGATGTTTGAGCAGCGGCCTCGCCGGGGTCACCTCGCTCCCTCTGTGTGTGTGTGTGTGTGTGTGTTTTGTCATTAATCACTGCAGGTTTGAAGAGAGTGAGGGACGTCACAGCCTTTATCCCTCCACGCTCTTCATCCTCCTCCTCTGCCTTCACGGCCGGTGGCCTTCGCACCCCATCTGACCATCGCTCTGAGGCCAAGGTCAAGCTCCCTGCGCCCCCAGGGTCCCCATTGTTCACCTGTTGTCCCGGAGACCCGACTGTCACTGCCACCACCCTCTGCTGTGTGAATCTGTGTGACGAGGTCAGCAAAGAGACTAAAGCAGCAGATAAGATCAGCATGTAGACAGACTGAGCTACAGCCTCTGGTTTAAAATTGGATCTTTAAAGGGCAGAACTATGAATGACATAGCATCATTTTATAGCACAAACAAATTACTGTTACCTTCAGTTATAAAATGCTTAATACTTTATTAAATATGACTTTCTTAAAGTCATATTTGATGACTTTAAAATAATATGACTTTGTAATTTAACTAACTGAATTTGGGTCTCTGTCTCTTTAAGAAGCTTCTGCTCTTTCTGAAGCTCCGCCTTCAGGAAGTCACCCCAACATGGCTCCCCTATTAACTGTATTTTTACCAGCTTTGCTCTGAGCAGCAGCTCCTATAATGAGCTCAGCAGTTCTACCAGCTGTTTGCTAATTGCTGCTGGCTAGTCTGAAGGAGCTGAGTGGGGGAGGATCTGAGCCTCGAAGGCGGAGCTAGGTCCACCCAGGTGTTTTGCACAGCTGGCTGCCATGGAGATTAAAGAATCAAAATAACACTCCAGGTTTGTTTTAGATGAAGGAATAACATGATAACATGATGAAAAGCTGATTTTACGTTACTGGCCCTTTAAATCTGGCAGATGTGTGATGTTGAAGAAGCGGAGGATGACCTGCACACATTATCTTTGATCACTTCCTGTTTAGTTTCCACTCTGACTGTCCTTCCACCTCCATCCTGCCCGTTCCTCTGCATCTTACCCTGAGGGTGGAGTGGGGGTAGATTTGGGGGTATCGGAGGCACCGGGGGGCGGCCGGCCGGCTGCTGGAATTTGAAGTGAGAGCTTGGGCCGTCCCAAATGACTGCACACACAAAAAAAGGATTTAACTCTTTGTCACAATTGTCCTGCTAGAAAAAACAGCACAAGACCCTGAAACAGCCCCCCCTCCCCATGCCACCCTCAACCATGACCCACTCACCCCCCGTCTCTGTCCCCACCACCTTCCCTCTGGCCCCTACCTTCCTCCTGACCCGGACCGCTTGCACAAAAGACCCATCAGAAGTATCACTGGCCACATTTACAAGTGAAAGAGCCCCAATAATGGAGCGGTTAGCGAGAAGAATGAAGAGACGGAGGGGCACTCACAGATGTGACGGTGGGTGTAGGGGGGAGGACGGAGCAGCGTCCCATTGTCCCCCCCACCCAGCACCTCTGATGGAAGACAGGAAGCGGCGAGGAATTAAAGATGGAACCGGGCTGAAGTGGGACAGGAAAATGTTTTTTTTTTTCTGTCCAGGTTGAGAAAAGGAAGAGCGATGAAAGGATGAGGAGAAACTTCCAGAAGCAGGCCGACTCTTCTGCTGAGAGCGTGTGAAAATCAACCAGAGGTCGCCAAGGTGTGTGTGTGTGTGGGGAGGTCATCCCATCATCAGCTGTGTGTGTGCTTTATTGTTGTGAACTGACATGGCGACACATAGCAACAGCAGCTGGGGTGAGGAGACCTCAGAGCTGACCTTTGAACCCCTCCTCTTCCTCGCACCGCCCTGTGACGGCGGCGGCGGGCGGGGCGGTGTCTGATGAAGTCATCACCGCAGGATGGAGGGGCCATGTGGCATATATAGGTGGCAACAGTGACTTCCTGTAGGCAGGAGGACGACTCCGAAATGTCCACTAGGATGGAAAACCGGGATGAGTTCCCTGGTGAGTCTGGCGCCCCCCGGTGGCCACAAAGCACCGGAGTCCAAACTCTGTGGCAGTGAAACTAACGTCTTAGTATTTATTTTTTCTAATTATATTATTTTAATGAAATCAGTCGGTTTCTGTAGCCAAAGAGTGTGTAAATAATTGTAGAGATAAAACAAAAAAATCTTTCAAGTTTCCCAGATTAATTTTAAATTAATTTTAAATTAAACTGAAAGAAAAACCTGAATGAAGGCTTTATGATGCACATTACATTTCAAATCAACGGCCGCCCAAAAATGGCCCCCAGGCCACAATTTGGAAACATTCTGTTCTCAAACGTTGATTTCCTCTGATAGTTTATTTAATATACTGAAGAATCGTTTTCTTCTACACTCAGTTCTTGGCTGTAAACAGTTTTTTTTTTTTTTAGCTGTAAACGGTTCAATCTGAAGGAAACAGCTGAGATTTTAGCATCCAGATCCTTTCTGATCAGCAGCCGCAGAGTTTTTCAGATAAAACTCTCTTTACTGATCAGAACAGACATGAACAAAATATAACTAACAGGTTAACTCTTCCTCACCTCATCTTCCGCTTTTGGCACTAAAAAGTCTTTGCTGCCCCCTGCTGGCAGAAGTAGAGATGAGCTCCGAACCTTTGAATCCTACTTGATTCAAATGTTTAGGAGCTGTGTCCTATGGAAGGCCAAAAGGGACAAAGTTAAATAAATAAATAGATCATAGTTTATGTAGTGGTCAATTAATTAGTTAAATATGAAATTAAGTAATTAAAATGCAAACTCATGATAGCTGATACACATTTTTAAAATGTATTTAATTATTTGATGGTTCTGTTCCTGCAGTATCACCATTAAATAATTATTATAAGTTTGCATTTTTAATGATTTAACTACATTTAAATTGTTTCTAAAATATATTTAGATATACATTTAATTAATGATTTATTTATTTAGTTAGTTTTGTCCCTCAGTCTGTGACAGAGTATTAGGGCCATTGAACATGAGAAAAAACTATAAAAATAATAAAACCTCCCATTATCATAAAAACATAGTAATTCTCTGATGTCAAACATTCATAAATCTTCACTAACAAGTGGTGCATTTTCCGCAATTAAAGACATAAATTTAAAATAACATAAATTGGATATTTTCTGACTTTGGAAAGTTAGAAATTTGTAAAAGAAGAAACTCATGAATTGATTAAAAATCTTTTTAATCAAAACCTGTCATCATTTTATCAGAAATGTCTGATTTTATAATCTCAGACAGTATCTTCATGTTTACATTGTAAATTTATGATTTTAATCATGGAAAATTGACTTTTTTTTGCAAACTTATTACTTTTGATATGAGAATTTCCAAGTTTTTTGTTGTTGATATGAGAAATTAATCTAAAACATGTTTTTTGGAATGTACTCCTTCATGGGCATTTTTTTTATCTATGACGTCCCTAATACCCCGTCTCATTTCGTCAGCTGTGGCATTCCTTCATCTGGATTTATTCAGCTCAATAGTTTCCCTCCATCTTCAAACAATATTTCACTTCACATCAGTGAAAATATCAAAAACCGTCTTATGGTTCAAACATCTTGAAATTAAAACAGTTTCATTCAGATCTCTGAACCCTTTCCATAAAATAATAACTTATAAAATAAAGTCAGTCTTTGTTCCTCTGCATCCCTAAAAGGACCAAAGAAATCAAAAATCTTCACTGAACCCTGTGAGGCGTCTGAAGTCGCCTGAAGGCTGACAGAAGGAGAGCAAAAATAATTTAAATAAAATAAAACAAGTCAATGAAGCAGCTGCAGCTTTTTAAAAAGCTGTAGGTTTTAAAAGTCGTCTAAGGTTTGGTCCACGGTAGAAATACGGTGGCATATTAAAAAAATAAGAGTAAATTTCTGCCAAAAGATTCAGAAATTTTGACATTAATTTTAAACATTTTCTAGAAAAAACACAGAAAATTCTAAGCTCCAAAAGTAAAAATGTTTGACTTTTGAAACTAAGAAATGTACAAGTTTTTTATAATCTCTAAGATCTCAAAATTTCAGATGTTTTTCTGGCAAATATTTGACTTCAGTTTTTCTCTAGAAAATTTCAGAAGTTAATCTAAACATTTTTCCAACAAATTTCTCACTTTTCAAAGTGACAAATTTCCAGATTTTCTGTAGAAAATTTGAGATTAATGTTCAAATTTCAGATTATTTTTTTGGAGTGAATTTTTGACTTTTGGAGCTTTGAAATGAATTAATCTGTAAACTTTTTTTTTGGCTGAGTTTTGCTCCTGTGTCTGTCTAACCGCCCCAAATCGCCGTGGTAGAAAGGATTCCTGGTTCAGACCATGAAGAGGCAGCAGCCACCAAACTCTGCTGCTGCCATTTGTTTCCTCCTGCTGCCTTCTGCCTTCACAGAGCTTTTCCCTCCGGTTGCCCATGAGCATCGGGTCGTCGGTTCAAATCCTGCGTCCTGAAAGCGGATCGGAGGCGTTTTCCTCCCAGTGGAACCAGAACCGTCTGGCTGCGGCTCACAGGAAGAAGCTGATCTTTGCAGCGACCGTCTTGCATCCCGTGGTGGAGAAGTAGAGTCCCTCTGCGGGGTCATAGGTCATGTCTCCCCCCACCGCCTCCACCACGTCGTCGCGGTTACAGCTGCCGCGCTGGCAGAGCTGCGCGCGGACGCAGCGCTCCACGTGGGTCCGGGTCAGCGGCAGGAAGGGGACGAAGCGAGTGATGAGATTCTGCTGGATGATGCTGGACAGGTAGAGTCCACCTGGGGAGACAGACGGGTTCAGACAGGATTCACTGCAGAGACGATCAGGGAGAATCCTGAGTCAGTCATTTATCATCCTGATATCAGGAAAACCCAACACAGACATGTTGATATGAACATGTTCAGGTCTGCTCAGCCATTAATGGTCACGACTTCAGTCACTGAAGAAGCTGGCTGTTCAAGTGTTGTATCAAAATATGTTGATGGAAAGTTTAGTGGAAGGAAAAAGGTGCAGAAGGCGTGGATCAACCCTTGGTACTGATCGGAACATTTCAAATATATAAACAAAATATCTTTATTAAAATAACGGTGAGTAAAAACTCCAGGTTGGCTCCGTTCACACAGCAGTCGAATTATTTGACCCAAATATGAACATCCGAGTTTTTCATGGCAGTCTGAACATCTCAATTATGATGTACCAAAAAAAAAAAAACACATCCAATTTGTCCAACTTCCATATGTGGAACCAAGTCATATCAGATAGTTTTCAGAACGTCTGCAGTCTGAATGTCACATTTTGTCTGATTTTTACGTCGTTGAAGTGAGACATGCGTCATCATCCTGCAGCAGAAGAAGCCAGATGGTAAATCTGGAACCACAGGTTCTGGAACATCCAAGTCTCTGTAGGTAATAACGTATGAATTATCCATGTTCAGTAATATACCAGCTTCACAGTTTGATTTAACTTTCAGTAATATCTGTTCAAATAGTAAAAGCCAAATTTTGTAAAATCATAAGAAGAGCAGAAAAACTGGTTTCTGCTGCTGGTTTCCATAGAGATGATCAGAATATCAAAACGATGCGGCTTAAAAATAACATCTCTGAATGTTTTATATTAAATTTAATTTACAATTTAATACTTTTTTCCCTCTCTCGCTTTCTTTTCTTAAAAAGAAATTACAAATGACAGAAAATATAATCAGAAATAGTTCTTTTTCCTTCTGTGGGTTGACTTGAATTCACAGAAGACGTAAAACAAGATGGCCGCTGTGGCTGTGATGACATCACTCTGGACTTTGGAAACCCAGAGAGAGAACTGGAGGAAAAACAATCCAGACTTTAATAAACTAAATAATCAGAACTCAGAGATCTGACGGGCGTCTCTTACTGGTTTTGTTGCTGTAAACCGACTGCTGGACGACTTCCTGCAGGTCAGACGGTTTGATCTCGTCTCTGTCCCGTCCAGCCAGCCGGTTCTCCAGAACCAGCCGGTGTATTGCCTCCTTTCCTGCGGTGCTGCAGACAAACAGAAACCAGGAGGCAGAGGTTTACAGCAGCTGCGTTGCCATGACAACAGCATCCCAAAAGGAGGCTCCACATCCGCTGGTCAGACAGTAACATGAACCCAAAGGAAAGAACCGGCCAGCTGCCAGCAGAGGCAGAAATCAGGAGGAAAGACGGCGTTGGGTCGGACACACACTGAACAAACCGCTGAACAACGACAGACTCTCAGCTGGAATCACCAAGGAAACGGTGACAAACACCTGGAGACGAGAACGTCAGGGAGACGGCCACACCTGGAACCAACGATACCACGGAGCATCGGGGCCGCCGCAGGTAGAAAAATAAAAAAGGAGGAGCAATTTCCCACCAAAAGACTCAAAAACCTGCGAGGAGAAACTCCAAAACTGTTAAATTAATCAGAAATTTAATCAATAAAAAAAAAGAACAGGAAAAACTTAGACATTTTGAGATTAATCTCAGAAATGTTCCAGAAAAAAATTGAAAATCTGAGATTCAAAACTTTTCAAGCTCAGAAGTTTCCTTGATTTTTTTCTAGAAATATCAGTGATTAATCTCAACATTTCTGATTTTTTTCTAGCAAATTTATCACTTTTCAAGCTCAGAAATTCCCAGTTTTTCCCCCCCAAAATTCTGAGATTAAACTCAGTATTTTCTAGCAAATTTTTGACTTCAAACTCAGAAATGTCCAAGTTTTTCCTATCTATCATGGCACTAATATGACGTCGTATTTTATGGCATATACAATCGTATATGGGCATATTCACCCATCCCATATCCGGCATGGGACGGGTGAAAGGGAAACGTAACAAAAACCGCACTATATCACTATTGCTGTCTTTTTATTATATAAGAAATGTAATTAACATCACGTGAATAAGTTTGTTCATGTGATAAGTTATAAAAAAAAAAAACATGCAGCACCATCATCCTCTGACTACTTCCTGTCTTCTTCTTCATGGTTTCTGCCAGTAGTAACATCTGGTTGTTGTTGTTTCCACTGCAGTTTTACTTTGATAATCGTGAAAAACCACCTCATCCTAGCAGCAAAACTTTTAATCCAAAAACTTGAGTTTTTAAAAACTGGCGTGATTTCATTAAGCTAATTCATTTTCATGATTCCAGTTTGTGTAATTTTATGGTGAATGATTGTGTGTCTGGTGTCCAGGCTACCTTATGAAGACGTAGATGGCCTTCCTGTAGTTGGTGCGAAACACAACGTGGGACGGACCCAGGAACGGCTCCAGGACGTCGATCAGGCCTGCAGGCATCTTCTCCATCTCATCAAAAATGAAGACGGAGCGCGCGCAGGCCGTCAGGTTTCCCTTCACCCAGCTCTTCAGCTCCTCCTGCCGACCAGAGCAGACACACAGCTTCAAAACCAGCAGATTCTGGGACAAATCACTAAAACTAACTGAATTAGACTAACACAAAGTCACAACAGAATAAAACTAAAATATAATGAAAAACCCAGAGCGGTTCTGATGGCGGTTCTGCAGCCTTGTCCAGAGCGACTCACCCGGTACTGAGCGACGAGCTCGGCAGAGGGGAAGTGGAGCGTGGGGACGAACTGGTGGACGAAGGGGCTGCTCATGGCCGAGCCGTACAGGTGGTTCCCCAGCAAGGTGCTGACCAGCGTCTTCCCGGTCCCAGAGGAGCCGTGGAAGGACAGAACCAGGGGCCGATCCGGGTTCTTATTGAGGAGAAAGCTGGAAACTTCTTCTGAGACCAGGTCCTGTGCCAGGTGCTGACCGAAGACGTTCTTGTACAGGTCCCACTCCAAGTCTGCTCATCACGACACAAACAGGTTAAAGCTTAAACCTGTCAGTTATTATTATTATTTATTTTACCAGGATAAAAAAATACATTAATATCAAAAACCTGTTTTTAAAGGAGTCCTGGTTGAGAGGAAGCATCAAATACACAAAAACTGAATTGTCTGAATTGTGTTATTTTTATAAGCAATTCAAGCCAAAGGTTTTTATTTAGGAACGACATGAAACTTTGATATTTTAAACTAGTAGATATGCCTGACTGCCACGATTACAAATTTTACTGAACAATAAATTATACCATAAGTTATCATGATAAATAATAATATTGATGTTTTGAGACCATTTGCATGTGAAAACTTTGAGGCGGTTTCCCTCAGTCCAGACGTTTTGTGGGCCTCCCAGGATCCCAGGATCCCTTTTGACTGACAAAAGTCACGTTTTTCTCAAAGTTTACGCCTTCAGTGCTGATAAACTACTGCTGCGGTTTTAGACTGATTAAACCCAAAGACAAGTAGACATTTTTTGCATAAACCAAATGTAGTTCATGTTTTCAAGTCTGGTAAGATATTTAAACAGGTGTCAGAAGAATCTGAAATCTATCTTTCTTCTGTAAAGGAGGAAAACACAAGTTCACCCTGAGAGCAGAGCAGAAGATGCTAAAAGAAGTTTTCAAACATGTATGCTACATCAGCAACAGCACATGTTAAACTATTGTTTTCTAAGAACTGGACTTCTGGAATATGAAAATATTTGGACACCAGAACGGAGCACAAGTTTGTCATGAAACAAATAAATATTCTGGACCAAAGAGCCTCATACTAAATGTGAAGCATAGAGGTGGAAGTGTTATGGTGTGGGGATGATTTCCTGCAGCAGGACCAGCCTAGCTGACCCTTACAGAATCCGGAAAATGTGAGACCATCAGAAAAAGACATTTAAGCTGAAACAGAACATGACGGCGACCCAAAACATACCGGTAAGTCAGTCTGAGCTGAATGTTATCCTGTTAGCCGCCTGCTAGCATGTAGCATTAGCTGAAAACAACATGACCAAACTCACCTCTGATGCTGGGCTTGAAGTCGCAGTCGCAGCTGTCTGAGAAGCTGCAGTAAAGCTTCTGGAAGACGCCGCAGGCCGGCCTGGAGCTGAGCAGCAGCAGCAGCAGCAGCGCCGGCAGGACGGCCAGCATTTTGGTTCCCAGCCGGAAAACCTCCGCTGTCTTCCTCAGAGCTCCGCCGGGCGGGTTGTAGTTCTTTAAGGAAACCGGAAGTAATGCGGATGTACCGAACGTGGTCACTGAAGGGACTACAAATCCCAGAACGAATGTGAACGTATTGTGTTGACCAGAAGAAGGACACGTTGGAGGATCACAGTCCAGCTGACTTTTTAATATTTCTTCACAGAAAACTATGAAGGTTTTTCTGGGCCATTGTAGACCGAAAAAAGTGGGGGTGGAGCGGTACATTCATGGCATAAAAGACATTTTGAGATTATTCCCAGAAATGTTCTAGAAATATGTGAGTTTCAAAAGTCGAAAATTTGAGATCAATTAAAAAAAAAAAAAAGAAAAAAAAAGAGGACATTTCCGAAAGTTTGAGAAAAAAAAAACTGGAATATTTCTGAGATTAAATACAAAATTTCATTTTTTTCCAGCACATTTTCGACTTTTGAAACTCAGAAATTTCAACGTTTTTTTCTAGGAAATTTCTCATATTTTGAGGGTTTTTCTTGACTGAAATATGTTTCTTTTTCATTTCTACAATGGCACTGATACGCCATCTTTCGTCTCTTCTTTCCAATAATCAAAACTTTAATTCCACCTTTAAGCTTGTTGAACGTTCATATATTTGTCTTGGAAGTAAAGCAGAAGAGTTGCTGATTTTGGTTGTATTTGTTTAGTTTTCTTGCTACAACTCAGCCAATCAACAAAATCTACACACTAACTTTGTAGAGATTTTGTCTTTATTTTTATTTTGATCATTTTTGTGGAAATATTAAGAGTTTTGTGTGACTTAATCAGCAACACATCGGCAGATGTCTCAGGTTTTCTCAGAGTGCAACATGAAAAATAATTAAAATAATAAATGGAAATATCTTTGATTGTTTGCACCCCGTGAACAAAAATATTGGCACATAAATATAATAATAAGAAAGTTAATATTTTGACTCGAAACTTTGTTTAAAAGTAAAATCATCCATAACATGATTCAACGATTCATTTGTTAAATTCATATTTAAAAAATGTAAACAAACACAAAATAAATTCTTGCTACAAATCGTATTATTACATAAAAATAAAACAGAATATGATAAAAAATGTATTTTTGAACAGCAGAGGGCGCTATTTTCAAACTAGTGAACTGTTTATTTTTTGAATTCCTGCAAAAGCAAACAAGACAAAGATTTTCATCTTTTTGTAAACTGGCAGCAACATTTTAGAGCAACACACTAAAAATAATCCAGAGATCTTTGGCGTAAGTTTATTAAAAACTTCATAGTAAAGTTTGAGAGAAAAAATGATACAGGAACCTTTAATAAAGTCAATTTTCTGAGAGGAAAATGTTATTTATTCACAGTTATAACACTAAACAGATAAATATTAAATGTAAGATTATATAAGTTCTCTGTACATTTGAATTATTGCTGTCAGAAGCTGTTCCCTCAAACTGATACTGCTTCAACAGATTTACCATTTATTAATAAAATTAATAGTGAAGATGGAGAGACATTGTTTGGTCTAGTATTTAATGAAGGTCCAGCCTTCAGGCACACAAATCATTTCTACCCTGCAGACAAAGGTTCAGCATTAACTTCCTGTAGTCCCAACAGAACCAGGAACTGGACCTCATTTCATCTGCAGTTCTACACATTTCACACAAACATTGTGTTGACAGCCTGCTGCACGGTCTGAAGTCCTGGACTCTTATTCTCTGGAACTGATGGATGATAAAAGGATAAAAGAACTGTTTCACCTCACAAATTACAGGATTAAGTGTCTTAGTTGGAGTTTTTCAACGTAAAAATCCAAATATATGTTAGAAAACACAAAAAACAACACTCATATCACATTTCCTTTCAATATTTGTGCTGTAAGCCTTAATAAAGTTTTGTTATCATGCATTCACTCTCCTTCCTTCAGGTTTACGTCAGCGAGGCTCAGATAAAAATGTTTCCATGTAGCAACTGCACAATCTGTCACATTTAAAGTGTATTTAGCCCCCAAAACAAATTTTTTTGCTGATAAACTCTCTAAATATATTCTTGAGGTTTCTATCTTTAAGTTTCTATGTGAATTTAAAGATGTTTTTGGGTAAATTTGCTTAGTTCTGCAATGTTTGCAGCGCTAAACTGGCACAGTGCTGCCCCCTTTGGGTTGAAATGTGGTCACTGCAGTTTAATTTTCTGATTGGTTACAAAGGTGCATTTAGGTTTAGCATTTACATTTTTGTTTTATTTTGTTCATTTTGATTTTTCACATTTATGCAATGAACTACAAAAATATATTAATACAACCAAAATAACACAGAAAAATCCATTTTGGTTACTGAAATAACATAAAACTGATATAAGTTAAAAACAAATAAAGATATTTAAAAACAGCATTAAAAAAATAATGTTTCTACAATAAATTGAAACGTTAACTTCTTGTTTTCTTCTTGAACTTTTTAAAGCAGTCACCTCAGATGATGTCTGTAAGTCTCTGAAATGTTTTTGTTGCTGGAACAACAATGGGAGGGGAACAGACAGCCAGTCGTGTTTGGTCTTTAGAAATGCCCACATCGACACCCTCTCTAAATTTTCTACATTTGTCCGGGAGCGTGGTTATGATTTCACAGAGGGTTAGTTACACTTTAAAGTGACTTGAACGGATGTCAGAGAATCCACCGCTTAAAGCCGGCTGATCAGTTAAACGTCTCTGGGATCAGCATCGTCTGATCGGCGGTTCCAGCCGGTTGGACAAGGCGGTCAGCACCTGGTCGAACTTGGAGTATCTGAGGACCTGGTTCTCCTCGGCTCCCCTGCTCCCCCACAGCAGCCTCATCTGGAAGTCAGTGAGGAAGATCTCCCTGACCTCGGCCTGCTCCTGGAAACCTGGAACGTCACAGTTCACCATCAGCTCACGTCGGTTACAACCGTCTGGTTTCACTTTGACACTTTGAGGTTAGCATGCTGCTGCCAATGACGGTAACTCAGGGTTTCTATATTTTAT
>NW_006800260.1:0-77216 GCF_000485575.1 Poecilia formosa
CAGCGTTAGCAGTAGTCTGAAACACAGCTATATTAAAAAAAGAATAAAAACTGGAGATTTTTTTGGGGGGGGGCTGGGGGGTCCCCCCTCCAAAAGGTACTAAAATCTGACATTTGTGGTTAGAATTTTGTGGTTTAAACAACATATGGGTTTAACTCATCAAGACCAAATGCCACTCCCCATTTTTTATGAGTTTAAGTGTCGGACAGTTTGCTTGGTTTGTGCTCCTGACTGTTGAAGTGAGAGTGAACACTGTGGTCAGACCCAAAAAGTCACTTGGGACCTTCAGGTAGAAGATTGTAGCAGGTTATCAGCCTGGGAAAAGAGTAAGAGAGAACTCAAAAGAGCTGGAAAATGGTAAATAACTAAGAGACATTTAGCAGTACTGCCAACATGACCCAGTTAGGCTGTACGATGAAGTTCACCATAGAGGAAAAGGCACAATGCTGAAAAAAAGTCTCAAACACCAAAATATCATCAGCAAGTCTTTGCATCTGATGCAATAATGTTGGAATCTTTGCCAGAAGACAAGGGCTTCTGGGAAAAAAATAAAATAAAAATAAACAAACTCTGGAAAAAAAAAAAAAAAAAGACAGCATCACACCGACTGTGAAGCATGGCAGTGGAAGTGTCATGGTTTGGGGATGCTTTGCTGCAGCAGGACCAGGTCAGCTCAGGACCCACCATGAACTCTCCTGTCCATGTTTGAGCATTCGTAGCATAAACAAAATCTGACGCACAGGTGGACCAAAACACGCCAGTAAATCTACAAACGACTGGCTTAAGAGCTGCAGCGCTTCACTTTACATGAATAAAATGAGACGTTTAATGTGAGGAAGACTTTTCAGTAGAAGAAAAGCAGGGTTTAGCTTTAAGTCAAAGCTAAACACTCATCTGTTTAGAGTCCCTTTGATTTCCACTAGCTGGAACATTGGCTGACATATTTTATTTACGTTTGCTTGATGGTGGCATTTTAGAAAATATAATGTCTATTGCTCGTTTCATAATTGGTTACCGTATTATGTTTTTATGATGTCGAGCACTTTGAACTACCCATTAGCTAAAACGTGCCACACAAATAAACTTGACTTAAACTGGCGATTATTTTTACAGCATTTACATACCGAGGTACAAATTAAAACCACCCCAACCACCCAGGAACGGACATCATTAGACGATCAAGGGTTTGGAAGTAGCCGACATGCTGCTGCTGCTGTTGCAGGTGTGTGTTGGTGTGTGTGTGTGTGTGTGGAGGTACTGCTCCTTTGAGACAGATCTTGCAGGCTTTAATTATTACAGATCTACGGATTATTACAAATTTCCTCTGAGATGGGAGAAGTTGTAGTTCAGTTTGAGAGTAAATGAAACAGTCCATCTTATTTCTGTCTTTACATCGCAGCACGTAGCCCCGACCCGAGCCCCATTTCCTCCCTTCTCTCTACAAAGGCGTGAAAACACAGAAGTCTGTGTCAGCAGAATGCATTTAAAATTTCTTGCTGTTACACTTTTCCGTAAGATTTGGAATGACTACCCAAGCTGTAGCTCTGCGACTGAAAAACAAATCTTTTCTTTTTCACCTTCAACTGGATCTCTCGTCTCTCTCACACGCACACACACCCAGAGCATCAGTGCAGCTAATTTGAAATCAATTCTAGGTACGTATTTCCAGAGAGCCACTAGAATCACAATGAAACAATATTAATTCAATAGCTGTCTTATTTTATAGTTTTAGCTGAATACTGGCCCCTTCTTTTTGGGCCGACATGTGTGTCCACAGACGGTAGCAAACCCCCGCAGCGTCAGATGTAATCTACCTACAACTGCCAGGCTGTGGAAACCAATTCGAAAAAGCACAAAACTGACAGTGAGAGTGAAAATAAAAGCTTTCAGGAAAAAGGTATGTTTATGTTATCTGTGTCTCCTGCAAGAACTAGAGAGGACACACAGCTTATAGAGAGATTTTTGTCTGTAACATCTGTGCAGTTTTCGGTGAGGCATAAATTTATCCGCCAAGTGTTCTCAGCGTTTCATTTTCATTCTTTACAGTTTCTTTTTATGCCCGTGTTGTGCAGAGATTATCAGCCCAGTTTCTGCACTGGACGCACAAAGCAGATTGCATCGAGTACCAGCGAATAAAGGCTGCACTTGAGATCAAAAAAGGAAAAAAAAATATACATATAGATTTATACGTTTGTGCTTTCTTGACCATAATTCACTGATTTTGAGTGTTGCATGACACAGCACCGGATAGCTGAACTTGATGGCGTTCTGGTAGCTTAGCTACATCGTTATCGCTACAGAAAACAAAAAAGTAAAGAAACCTAGGACAAAACTAGTTCACATCATCTGCAATCTTGTTATTTTCAATCCCTTCCAAATTATTTTTCACATGGACCTCATCAGCTTCTAGTGGACAAAGTTTATTTCAGGTAATCACTGTGATAAAAACAGCACTGGTCTTTTGAGAATCTGACATTTGCTTTGGCTGTAATTTACATGATATCCAAATATAGGCTGACATTTAAGGTCAGTTTCTTCTTTAAGGAGCCACAAATTTAAAAGGGCAAACTGTTATTCACCCACACATTTCAGGTTACATCCTGTGTGGACAAAAAATCTGCTACCTTCAGTAAAGTAACTATAATTCCTATTTGTGAATCCATGGTCAAATCTCCATTCATAAATCCATTCAGCCTTGAGCACGGCTATCCGTCATAGTCAGTCTACTACCAACACCTGCCAAAGCTGTCGAGTTTTGTTTTATGGATTAAATAAAGACAGATGAAGTTCTCCTTCTTATCTGAAAAACTCTAAGATTCAGGGTAAGGAAGGAAAATGTTCCACTTTCGGAGACAATTTAAGGAGTCCATAGAATATAGAGACAAAACTTAAAAATTTCAAACTGTAGTCAAGTTGTTATAATGTTAGCACATCTGGAAATAATGTAGGTTTTCTTTCACTTTAAGCAGCGACTGGACATTCTTATAGACATTCTTACATTTCAAATGACTCTAATCAAATTTGGAGCTTTAGCTTAAATAAAAATAAACCAGAATCTGTCTAACTTACCAGCAGGCGATGAAGTTGGTGTGCTGGTTTGGCGTGTCAGAGTTGAAGGAGGCGGTGGCAGACAAACACCCAGATACTTCAAGTCGACAGCCTTGGTTGGGTCTAAGGAACTCAATTTCAAGCCCACTGGATGCAGATTAAGAGATTCAACCGGTGAATAAATTCACATGGACTTACTTTAGCTTGTTTAGGCATTTAGATGAACTCACCCTCTTGCAGCACTGGATGGATGACCTGTCTGTGTCTGAGAGCACTCAGGTCATCCAGGAGGAGAGACTCCAACCGAGCCGTTTTCTCCCCTTGCGTCTCTGGATTCTCCTCCACAGAAACGCCACACAAGTCTCCTACATCAACAATAAAATCATAGATCATACAGCTGAAACGTAAAAAAACAAAAAGTGCATTTACACAAGCAAGTCATACCTTTCTTGCATAGGTAAAAAAAAAAAAAAAAGCTTGCTCAATTCCTTACCCGTCTCCATCGGCTCTGCTGTGGAAACGGCGGCTTCTGATGATGAGGCGTTTGATAGCTTGTCTTTGACGTGAACCTCAAGAGCTTCCTGTCAAATAAAACAATTAAGCCTTCAGGAGAATAATCTTAACCCAACAAGCTAATATCTCCTCACTGTCTACTCTTTCTAAACACGCGCCTATTAGCAGTTTTACCTTCGATGTGAACGACACAAACAGCAGGCCTTCTATTTCGTCCAGTTCTGGCTGCATGGCCAGAGTCAATGACGGGCTGTGGGCCGGTTTGGCAGCCGCAGCCGCCCTTCTCCAAGTCCTTGCATAGTACATCGTCCAACGACTCCTGATCTTCCTCCTTCTCCTCTTGCGAAACCCAATCGATCGTACTGGGGTTCCCGTTGAGGAGCTGGACTTATTGGGTCTTGCTTTGGGCGGCCTCCTCAAGCCTGAGTTTGCCTTCAGAAGAACAATGGCCGTGTCGTCTTTCTTGGGTTCAACAGCAGACTGGTTCTGGAGGAGAACGATCTCACCCAGGGCATGTTTGCCCCGGATGCAGGGCACATATGCATCACCATCGCCAACTGGTTGGGACATTATAGGCTTCAGCACCAGTCTGGTCTCTTGTGCATTTGCAGATGAAGAGGAAGGATCCTGACTCTTTGCGCTACACAAATAAAGAGATGGTTATGAACACCATGCAAATAAAACGGTACGTAAAATGACCCGAGCCATGCGTTCAAAGGGTTGGCTGCAGGTTGACGACACCTGCAAAGTATGATGGGGAAACTATTGATGAACGCTGACTACGTCCACATACAATTACATGTTATGAAGCTGTTTGAACGGGTTTAGAAAATGTCACTGCCACCTTTTCTTGATTTGTTATTTTTCATTAGTTGTACCCACTGCAAATCATCGAGCACTTTCAACATTAAACTCCCAATTAAAAGATTACCATTAAGTCTAAAACTGCCAAGGTTTTTGGTACATATGTGATGAAATATTTTAAGTCTTTAATAGCATGCGACATGCAGGTGTCCCTAGTTTTGTCAGTACATTCCAGACTGTAGTTATAATGGATTAAAATCTGCTATGGTTATCTAATCTTTCAGTTAACTAAGCAGGTGGAATAACCATCACAACACTTTCTACTGCACAGCAATTAGTTTCAGCATCAGATTGTTGTTAGTGGAAGCTATTGCTTGTTCCTCAGAGCAAGAATAAGCTGCCGTATTTTAAGGTACAACTTGTACGATTACTACCTAATAACACAGCCATCCAACACCATTTCAATATATTGTAGCGATGCACTGATCAGGCCAGTTTTTTAACATTTGAAATCCAAAGACTACCACAAAGTTAAAAGCAAAAGATGTCCTGCAGGTTCTCTGATAGAAGCTGCGATTTTGAATCCAACTATAGAAAAATCAAACGTAAAATGAAATAAAGGCAGGACTGTCCCCATTTAGGAATCAAATTGCATTATTTGATTTGTACTACACTCAAAAGTGCATGAAAATAAGTTTACAAAATTAAACAATAGTGGGTGAAACTCTCTTCAGTCAAACTTGGTTTTACAAAAACATCATCATAACTACATTTCCCCCCCATTCAGTGGATTACATATGTCCAAAACTGACACTTTTTCTTCTGAAACATTTTATTAAACATGGGGTTAGGCCTACCCCTAACTTCTTCTTCTCATTATTAATGGATTGTGAACAACTCCAGAGGTGTATTGTGTCACTTTAACATGTAATTATGTTTGTGTCCTCAGAATAAACCATAAGCAAAACAGATAATGAAGATATACACAAGTCATACCAAATTAAAAATAAACACACAAAATTACACACACACACAAAAATAATATGTAATCGACTCCTATTCCTTGAGTTGAATTATAATTGTCACTTCTCTTTCACTTACACAAACATGTAGACTGTTTTTCTTCTAAACATTTTCAGTAGTCTAAAATGTTTAATTTAATAACAAAGAGAAATAACAGGAGGAGCCGTGCCAACTCACCTCAGATCCATCACCTCCTCCTGTTGCTCAGCGGGTTCAGCAGGTTTCAGGAGCTTCGTTCGGGTCTCTGGACTCACAGCAGGTGGATGGATTCTCTGAAGGCGGGAGTTGTTCCCGTCCTCCCTGAAGCCCTTGGCAAAAGGGTTATGGTTGATCTTCAGCTGCGTGATCCGAAAGTTCTGGTAAGTTGTCACCGCCATGAATTCCGTTTGCGGGAACGTGAAGGTGATGCTCTCGGGTCCCATGACGACGGGTTTGTCGACTGTCGGCGTCGCCCCGTCCAGAACCGGAATGATGTGAAGCCTAGGAATGTAGCGATGCATGGAGTGCAGGATCATGTGACCCTCTTGATCTTGGAAGCAATTTGTCAGCTTGAGCTTATAGAACGACACCAAGCAGCTCATCCAGTCTGAGCCCAGGCAGGGCGAGTAGTGGTGGGGAAAGGCTCGGATCAGGCCCTGAGACTGGTGCTCCGTCGGCCCGTTGGCCTCCCATCTGGACGTGTTCCACCGATACCTGAACGGGCTTGACGGAACGATGGACAGGACGAGGCTGTACATCCGATTAGGGTCCAGACCGGCCAGGCGATAGCGGCAGTAGGGGAACATGCGGCGACCCTGCTTAGTGAGAATCATCTCGGTTCCACACTGGCAGAACTGCTTCCATATGGTGTTGTTCTCCAACGTGACAGAAACACCCTTGAAGGTGAGCACAGCGGGGAAATCTTCTTCTTGGTCTTGGCAGCCGAACACGGAAGGCGGCAACGTGGGAACCCATGGTGGAGGATCAGAAATGGAAAGCAGGCTTGCTCCTGGGCTTTTTACGGGGTCTGTTGCAGACAGTATCTGTGAGGTAGCAGGGGTTTGGTCGAAAGTCTGTTCAAGTATTGGAGGGGGTGTAACAGCAGGCTTAGCTTCAGCAGGTGAAGAAAGAGTCGAACTACATTCATTGCTTGCCACGGAGATGGCTTTGCCCTCCGTTGTGGCGTCAGTGGCGAAATTGGGCTTTTCAGTGGTTAAACAGGAGGGAGGAGAAGTAGGAACGGGAGCAGGGGGGTCTGCGAGCGGAACATCGGGCAAGTTGCCCTCCTCTTCCTCCAATTCATGGTTGACCTCCATGGCTGCGAGTTCAGAGTCTGAGGCAGGCATCACCAACAGCTTTGATCATCACACTGCATCTGGCTCCTGGAAAAAAAAAAACAAAAAAAAAAACAAGGATAATAAAATCACTGGAATATTATGGCTTTGTTCAGAGGTTATCCATACGCGACAGGAAACACACTTCTTGATAGTTTTCACAATTTGTCAGGTGACAACAACAAATTTCAATGTGTTTTATTATGATTTTAGTTAATAGAACAGCAGGAAAAGATGGTTTTCAAAGTTTTTACGAAAAAGAGAAACCAGTAAAGTGTGGCGTACATTTATCTTCGGTTCCTGATTATATGGGATCGTACCATTATGTGGAAACAGAGACAGACGTGACAGTCAGGTAGAGAATCTGTCTGTCTGTCACCTCAGTCAATAGACAGTGATGAAGAGAGTGTGTCGCAAAAACTCCAAATATGGCCGACACCTGTAAACGAAGCAGCATCTGGCTGCGGTTTAAAAACTGGGAATAGCAAAGAAGAAGCCAAAGTATGGTTACGGAGTTTCAATACATTTGTTTCAGTGTTAAATAGAAATTTAAATTTTGAATAAAATATTACACTAAAGTCACAATGCTTGTTTTCACAACAGCACAAATACATAAAATTAGGCAGGGATAAGGCTTCTAATAAAAAAAAAAATCTAAATGCAGAAGGACATATTGACAAACTAAACATTCACATTTCCCAAGTTAACCTGAAATATGATATGATAATAAATTAGGGGTCGAACTTAGGGGTTGTGCTTTTTATGTTTTACAAATGAGACCATATACAAATGAGTCCAAAATAGATGAGAAATGCATCACCCTGAACACACCATCTTCACTGTCAAACATGGCGACAGTAGCATCATGCTGTGGGAATGCTTACTTCAGCAGGAAAGGAGGTTTTATTTTTCAACAAGGTTATCGATCCTAAACATTCATCCTGAGCATCAATGGAGTTGCTAGCATGGCCAACCCCAAATCCAAAATAACATTCAAAATTTGTGCTAAGCCATGGAGACTAATATCCCAAGATGCTCTCCATCTAATCTGACTGGCATTGAAGAACAGTTTAGTTTCTCAGAGTACAAAGCCTTTAGAGAGAAACCGTTTTAAGACTGGCTGCTACAATTGCAGCAAAAGCTGGTTCGACAAAGCATTGACATGCATTGCATACGTTTGTGGCAAAATGCAGAAAAGCTCAATTGCAACAAAGAATGTGCAAGGCACTGAAACTAGCTCAAGAAACCTTAAGCAACCCTACCATGATAAGCCAATGTTAACTACAAGGTGGGTAGTTGGTGGACGACAAAGCAGGAAGTAGATAGGGCTGACATCCCAACAGTGCAGACATTACACCCGAAAACTAAGCACAAAACTGGAGATGCTGTGTTCCCACAAGAAAAAATATTCAAACTGCAAGTTTTAAAACTCATTCATATCAGCAAAGCCATTACAAGAGACTAGTTCACACCATCGGAAAATACTGTACGGCGACAAAGTTAAAACTATGGGTTCCTCTGGGACCAGCCAGTGTTAACTAGTTCTACCATTTGATTTGTGAAATCTGTATTTGTAAAACAGCTAACATATAGGAAATGAACTTAACCTAGTTCTGATGCTAGGCTTAGTCCATTTGGCCACGAGTTTCACGCGACGGCGACATTTTCATTTACAATATTTACATTAAAATCCATCAACCGGATGTGAAATAAATACTTTAAGTGTCCAATGACAACTTATTTTTTACATTCCGAAAATTTCAGACTTTAAAATAGACAACAAAAAGTATTTTATTTGGCCAACCAATCGGCTGGTTGATGGCACCCTGCTAAGTCCGTAGCTAAAACGCGGGCCTGTTTTTATTCCCTAAAAAAAATAAAATAAATAAATAAATAAATAAAATAAAATCACCTTCGTGAACGGCAGGCATCAAGCAGAAAAGTGACCTGCTCTTGTTGTTATCCTGCCCCCAACACTGGTGTAATCACACCAGCAGGCAAATGCTCCACAATAAAGGTGTTAATAAAGGCAAAGACATGATTACACAGGTTACTACCATCTTGGTTACGACATTTACTCACGAATTATATTGGGGTTAGTATTTTTCCGTTAAAAAAAAGAAGAAGTCGGGCTTTTAATATCAGTAGTTAAACAACAGCGCTTTCTTTCTCACACGCTGCTGCGGGGAGGAAGGCCGCCCGCTCCGCCGCTCACAGAGTTGGAAAAGTTGCACGTTTCGTCAAAACCTCACCTCCCAGCGCAGCACCGATACCTCGTGTCAAACAAGCACCGTGCAACAATGACGTCTGCGGCGAAACCCCAACTGTTGCGTGTCGCCTTGGCCGCCAAGACGAGCCTCGGTAAATTCCTCGAACATAAACACAAACTGGCAAATGGAGGCCGAAAGCCACGCCGCTGTGCTCGCATCGACCGACCCGTGCACGCCACTGTGAGCCAAACGCGCATGCACGGTGTGTATCACCCCCTCCAATGGCGCGTGATTCCCGACCCGCCAGAGCGAGGAAAGCGGGAGTCCAGCGCCATCCACGAGCTCATTATGGTTGTTCTTACTATTTCCCCTTTTCTCTCACCTCGCGCTCCCCGGTCGGCGAGCCGGTACGTACAACTCTGTGCAAGTTGCGTTGATTGCTTCCCGGGTTTTACTGTAAAAAGGCGTGACACTTCGCCTCTCTTCCTGTGGGTTTCCTTTACTTCTTCAACCTTTTCGATCTCATCTCCATTCTCACCCTCTGTGAGTCACATACACACACACACACACACACACAATCCTCACTGCCCCACTCACTCACTCACACACACACACACACACACATCCGTGCTCCGGGGCTATGACGTCGCACTTTCAGCAAAGCAGTAGAGCTCCAGTAGCCAATGGGCAATCTTCTCCCGTTGGACAACTCCGCCGGTCCCTTCATTGTAGCGTGGTGTAAATACCTCTAAAAACAAGACAAACGTATTTTATAAAGTAATTCTAAGGCGCAAACCTTCACATGCTATCTTAAATAATTAACTGCCACAAAGAGTCAGCGTTTGGCACCATAATTAAATTTAAAATATTAAGCCTAAACAAGATGCCGTCAAAGCTGATTGGCCTAGGGGGTTTATTAAGATGGCGGCGCGCGGATACAGCAAAAATAAATAATAATTTTAAAAAAAATCATTAACCTAATTTATTTATTGGGAAAATATCAAATTCTCTTTCTGCTTGGTTAATTTTAAAGAAGAATAAAATATATTATAAAACCCCGTCAGTCACCTAGAGTAACACCGAATTATCTTTGCATGTCTTAATTTTGACATATTTTATGCTAACACACTCCATAAAAATAATGCCACTATTAAACACTGTTCTTTGCGTCAGAGGCGTCAAATTACGCAATTTTACTGTTATGCAATATCCATAAATACAATAAAACACACAAAAAATAAACTTCCTTCTAGTAGTGTTGACTTGAAGATTTCCTCAAGTCAGCTATAGTTTAGCAAACAACAGGCTGTGTAGAGCTTACATGAGCTCAACCATCTTTAGTTTTCCGTGTGGAAGTGTTTGTTACCTTCCTGATAGATGTATTTAGTTATAGAAGGTATTTGGGCTTTGACCAATGATCTTTCTAAGATGAGTTCTGTTTCTGTGCCATCTTATCAAACAGGAAGTCACATAAATATTCTCCAAAAGTTGAAGGTGTTCTATTAAGACAATGTTTAGAAAAGGAAAAGGCTACCAATAAATGTAACCATCAAAGAGCACAGAAAATAATTTAGAATTCATCCAAACGCTTAGTAGAGTAGTATTAAAACTGAGTGTAAATAAATTCATTTTTTAAATTAATATCAGCTCTACAGCTGCTGCCTTGTTTAATGAAACTAAATACAGTATTGTTGATTGTTCTTGTTTTTCTAAAACTTCATCAGGCATCAGTCATGTATTTTACTTGTAACCCCCAATAACATGTTTTAGCTATCAGGTAGGTACACACACTGACCCAGCCAGTGTGTGTTTGTGGGCCCCATTTTGTTTTTGCTCAGTCTAGTTGTACTAAAGGGGCTTGGGATTACAATGGAGGACGACAACACATGTTGTCTAAATGCAACTTATACCAGCAAAACAAGTTGGGTGCCTTACGTAAGATACAGCTGGGTCTCAAACGGTTATTTAAAAAAAATAATTTAATGGTTTTACACATATAGTGCTTATATGGATACAATTTTTTCCTAAAGTTATGGTTCAACCCTGTTAACACGAGGTTACCACACAACACACAAGGGTTAGAAATAACTTTATCTCTTAATCTAAAATAATGCAACTCTGGTTGCTTCGTGCAGACTTTTTCCAGGTACAAAATGGTGCCGTCTAATGAAAGTGTTTCATAATGAACGTGCTCATTTGTAGAACCATGGGCATGGCACTTATTACCTTTAACAATCAATGACTTAAGGTCATTTTTTATATATATTACTAATAACTTACTCCGCTAAATATTACCTATAAGATCACTTTGTTCTATTTTGGTTTAATCTGAGATGCTACTCATAGAAAAAGCCTTTATATATAAGAATCGTGTGTTTTTTTCAAAGTTTATTTTCTCCAAGGTTTTTTTTTTCAAGGATAATTGAAATTAAAGGGGGGATATTGTGTATTTTCCAGACACATTGTTAAATTTTATAACACAATCAAATAACTGTCATCTTCAGTTATTATAAAAATGCTGTATATCAAGCATAGCTTAACAGAAATTTGACTTCGCAATTTAACGCCTTGAAATTGGGCCTCTGTGTCTTTAAGAATCTCCTGTTCTTTCAGACACTCATCACAACAACAATGCTTCTCATTGTGTCATTTGTTCGGAGCGTTGGACTGAAAAGTAGTTCGTATGATGAGCTCAGCAGACGCGCAGTTCCACTAAGTGTTTGCTATTGGTGCTGCTAGTCTGAAGGAGTTAAGTGGGGAAGCTGCATCTCTAAGGTGGAGCTTTGGGTTGTAAGATTAAGTGTTCAGGCACCACCAAATGGTTGTCCCTGGAAATGCAACACTCCAGGATGTTTTTGATGAGGGAATAACATTATATAAAATTCAAGACGTCTGTCTATTTTGCATAATAGACAGATGTCTATTATGTTAGTTAAAGACAGAAAAATGTAATGCAAGTTACTGATATCACAAAGCACCCATGTTTATATACACAAAGCTTTGTGATTCTGGGAGTAAAGGTGCTGAACAGGCTTACAAAGATTTAGTTCAATGCATGTATATCCAGTCACCAAATTCAAACAAAAGTTGCATTTTTAGTCATTGGTACATGTTTAATATACAGTGGATTACACAACAGTACAGAATAAACATTGATAATGTCTTCATATCTGGGTTTAGGTGTGACTTGCATTAGCAAAGTTTCGACCAGGTTAACTGGGCCGCTGGGACATTTATGTGGAGCAAATTTCACCAAAATGAGTCTAATCTCTGATGCTTTCAGGGAACCGTTAGATGAAAACATTATAGCTATTTGCACTGAAGAGTCAGTAATGTGCAGAAACATCCAAGCTGTCTCCAGCTGTTTGATGTTGGGTCTTTGTATGTAAGGATTTGCTTCTCTCCATTTACGCTAAGGTCACAATGTTCTGTTCACAGCACTGAAAGCCTCTGCACCGTATTGAGCGCTGCATTAAAAGAGCAGGCACTGTTTGAGTTAGCATCTTCCAGCAAGAGGCAGACACAGTTCATTTAAGGTAAACTGCACCGCATCCACCTGCTGGGCTGTTTGGAAAGGCTGCTCAGTTTAGACTAAATTTAATACACTACATAGGGGCCGGAATCTTTCTAGCAAATCAGAGAAAATATTTTCCTTAAGCAGCGGCATAATTCGGCAGTAAATGTAAATCTATCTCATTATCCACTTATTGGATTAATGGTTCAAAGTTGAAGGTTAAAGCTTTTACTGAGCTGCTGCAAATACTAATTTGCTCACTACCATTTCATAATAATAATAAAAAAGAAGAGCTCAGCAACGATTAAGCACTTCAGAGCGAACCTTATTTAACGCTTAAGCAAATGTTTGCAGTTCTCAAGAGAAAACAAGTGCCCCCCTATGCCATACACATATGGACTAATAGACATGTAGGAAGTTGAGATAAAGAACTCAATTTCAATCCAAATAGGACAGTCACTTGGGCTAAAAGTCCACTGAAGGATTAGGTAGAGAGTCCAGTCTACCTGAAACAATCCCATGGCTGCCACCACGGCCACCGTGCTTCGAAAGAGACTGTGACTCTTCCCATGGTGGTGATTGGGGGATATGATATCATTGGCCAGTGTCACTGTATTTGTTCGGCCCAGGAGCACCACAATGGTCAAGCAGCTGGTGACCGTGACGATGATCAAGGGCAGCAGGTGGCACAGCAGCATGATGAGGTATTTGTACACACGGTTGAAGATAGGACAGTAATTCTCACCACACTGAAAGAAATCGGTAGGGCAGCCTCCTCTGTTTTCCGTCACGTTTTCCACGGATCCTTGAAAGGTAACGGCAAACATCGGGAGACTGAGGAGGGTGGAGAGCGTCACGCAAACTCCACTCAACATCCACGCAGATGCAATGCTGTCCAGGCAAATCGGGAGGCTGCCCCTGTGGTCGACGTCTCTCAGCTTCTGGTAGCGGAAGATGCAGATGATGACGGTGAAGAGGATGCTGGCTATTTCACCAAAGGTAGTCATGAACTTTAGCAAGTGACACCACCAGGCACCAGTAGTGGTGGAAACAGTGTCAAGTATGATAACATCATAGACGTTTAAGATGACAATTTCCTCTAGGTTGACTGAAGCGAGTCCCAGCAGAAAAAGCTCAAAGGATTTAATGTTGGACACTCTGGTCTGGAAGATGGAAAGGATGAGGAAGATGTTACCTACAAGTCCTACGCATGAAACAAACATTCTCAGGCCCTGGAGGTCAACAGAAAGGTCAGACATTGCTCAAAGTGTGCCGGATCCAACAAAATCTCTCTTTTTCTTCTGTGCTCTTCTCAAAGAAACAAGGCGACGAAATATCTTTCCTGCGAGAAGCAAAGTCATGAAATTAATTTCGTCACAACCTTGTTATCTCAAAGAGGGCAGGAGTCTAGGTTGGTGATTGGCTGTGTTGATTATGAAGGCAGGGAAACAAGAGGCAGTCGGAAACACCAGAAGGCTGGGAGTAATTAAAGTCTTACCTCTGAGCTTTTCAACACTTCATCTAGAGACCAATGTCTGACTTTAGAGAGTGACATGTTTTTTCAACTGACTGGTCTTAAAAAAAAACTTGTTTGTAGCATTTGACGTTTTATACTACCTTGACCGCTTGACATTTCTCGTAAAAGTGACACATAATACTTTACATGACAAAACATCCCCTACATATATTATACATACTTTTAACCTATCAAAGAGTGAACATGTTTTTCACAGATGCCACCTGTTCTGGTTGTATCCCACCTCCCACCCATTGACCATTTGGGATAGAAACTAGTCCCTCTATCAGTCTGCCTGGATAAAGCAGGTATTAGAAATGGATGGATTCAGCTTAATGGAAGCAGGTAATTCTTCCTAAATTTTTAAACTGAAAGAACCAATTATTCTAAGTGGAAACATGAAGCATTCTTTGCTTCCTATAGGAATACAACACACACTTCCACACCACAATATAATAGCTTGAACAGACAATAAGTTATCATGTAAGCTTGTAAGTTTTACTGAATAAAAGAGAATGGCAGTTTTACCGGACGTTCCCTTGTGTGTGCTGTTGTGAACAAACGGCGGAAGCACTTTAATGGGACAGGGGCTTCTGGACCCTTGGTGTTGGCTCAGGACCAGGTCATGTTCCAGCTTGTCTCTTTTTGCATTTGGTACTGTCTTGTTAAGTCTTCATTTTCTTTAACTAAGCCCTGCATCCTGATTCAGCTTGATTGTGAATCCCAGAGAGCTCCTGTAACTAAGGAAAAGCTCCACACTGGCAGCAAGTTGGTGATCTGTGTGTTGCACAATGAGCCTGGACAGTGGAGGAAGTTGTAATCATTTTACCACCATCTAGCAACTGCTGAACACAGATTTAAACAATGGGACTGTTATAAAAACTTGCTACTACAATGATAAGCTAAAGTATCTGTTATTTTGCATCATGCTTTAGTGTCTTTTTTTTCTTTTTAACCAAATGACGTATTGACAGAAATGCAAACAGCCACGAGGTGGCTGCACAAATTGTTGCAATCAAAAACTCATTTGGTGTTAATGTAAAAATTGAAATGCAGAGAAAATGTTCAGAGTTTTGTGCGTTTAGGCAAAAAGATTCAAAATCCAGATGATCAATTTGGCAATGCTAACAAGCTAAATTAGCAAAATAACGTCCTAAAATTTGGTAATTCCTTGACTCTATTCAATTTTTTTTTTCATTTTCTCCAACTTAAACATTTACTGACAAATGGGAAACATGTACCTCTTTTTACATTGCTAATCAGGAACACGACATTTTCTAAATATCTATTGAAATATTTAATTTGGTCTGAAACTGCTTTACTGCCACGCACACTTTAATTAAAATGCTAATCTGGAAAGCAATTATTAAATACATAGTTTGCTATTCAGCCTCTGTACAAGAAGTCACTGATTGATGGAAGAATTACATTTTTAATAACCGATTAATGAAAATAAAATATGTCTTTGACTCTTGTGATTATTTCTTACCTTTGTGGAGGCTAGTAAATAGCTCACTGCTGATGTTAATTAGGATTGTGACAGAGTTACAGAAAAGACATAAATGAAATATATGATTTATTTTAATTTCACCAAGACAAATTCTCATAAGCTGTCATATTTATATACCATATGTCCATGCAATATGGATCACAGTTGCAAATTCAAAAGACAAATCGTAGATTGATTTTAAAGACTGCATCTTAATTTATACAGCTGATAAAAATGTCATGTAAAAACAAGTGCGGTTTCCCACAGTTGCACTCATTTAAATATAGGCCTCTATAGTTTTCTTGCTTTGTGCCTTGACACAAAGCAAGAAAGTGAGTAATAATGTATAACTTACTTTGCTACACGCATAAGTCATAGTGAAAGTTGTAGTGATAAGCTATCTGTTAGCACTGCTGGCGGTAAACCAGGCGCTCACATGGTATGCTGAAGTTTATTTGTTAATGAGTTCCTTTAGTGTCGAAACCCATAAAACGCTCGGAAATCTATTGTTATCGATCGCACTGGTTTGCAGCAAAAATGCACTGAAGTTGGGCTTGATGTAATTCCCAGATCCAAGCTCTGACTTGTGAGAAAATCGTGTAATCATCCAGGTTATTTAATATTGACCTTTTGTGATTTCAAGTCATGGAGGATATCAAAATCATTTCTAAAACCTCACATTTGGTCTCTATGACTGAATTTTTTTTTTTCCATATTGCTCTGTTTTCTAGTTCCCCTCTCTGAATTGAAATATTGGGGGAAAAAAATAACTATTTATATTACCTGCACCTGTTTGGATCTGGTACACTGATATACCCTGAATAGGCTCACCGGGGACCCCTAGGCTTGTAGGTTTTCGGGTCTAAGCTGATGTAAAGTTGGCTTTCATTTCTGTTTGAGGCACGCTGATGCCGCTGAGCTTCCTCACACACACACATACACACACACCAAAAAACAAAAACATTTCCAATTATTGACACGGCGCATCCTTCCCAGGAACTAAAGAGGGACATCTATAGGGTCCGATGATACACCCACCCGCCTGCGATTCCCCTTTAAAAACACACACCATGTTGCCATCACATGCTTCAGCACGACGAAAAAAAAAAAAAAAAAGTAGGATGTTGATGTTCTGGTTGTTGCAATATGAAACTCGCTTGCCACTTATGTTTTAAAAGAAGCGCATGAAGACCTTTTCTGTGGATTTCTGGGCTTCGCGCGGCAGGAAGGGGGACTCAGCCCACCCAGTCTGTCAGCCAGCCGCGTTGTACCGCCGCTGCTGCTAGTTGTTGTTCAGTAGCTGGTGCGCAAACTGAAAGCTGCGTGTTAATGCTAAGTGGCGGATATGAAGCGACGTGTGCCGACCTCCTCCGAAACTGGAACTCTTTAAAGGTTTTTGTCGGAAGAGTGGACGGGATAACGTGTGAAGGGGGGGAAACACCAGCTCTGCTCGGCTCGGAGGGGAAGAGAGAGAAAGAGAGAGAGAGAGGAGGGGAAAAAAAGGAGTGTTGCCTTCTCTTCTCTTTTCTCTTACGGGAACTCAGTTGCTGGCTCTTTTCAGCTGAGGCTGTCTCTCGAGTGGAGCTGCGAAACATCGGTGATATCTGAGCTAATTCCCTTTACCGGAGCTGCGTGGGTAAATCAGTCGGATGAGGGTTACCTTTCGGCATAAATAAGGTGTTTATTTATTTTTTTCCCTGACGCCTGCGAAAACAAGGAGAGGTAGTGGAGCCACATAAACCTACGTTCGGGTAAGTAGCGACTGCTCCACATTACCTTCCCTCTTGGCTATGCTGTTTTATTTATTTATTTGCTTGCTTTATTCGCCAGGATAAGGGTTGCGCGGCCAGTTTTGTGTATTTTCCTGAACAGTGATTGCACGGGCAGATAATATACAGGATGATGGAGCAGATTCCCAGGGAGCAGAATTGTTGCACAATCGGGAGTTGAATGCGTTTGTTATCAATCTACCCCCTTCACACCCCCCACCTACCCTCTGCTGCCACTTCCAGCACCAGTACAAGAGAAAGCAATAATAGTACCCCTGGATCCCCGGGAAAAAAAAAAAAAAAGGAGTGCAACAAGGTCAACTACTGGGACCCTAGCTTCTCTGACTGATGTTTTGATCACCTGAAGGGATGCATGGCGTGTTTCCAGTTTTAATGTGTCTCTGCTTGATGTAGTGGGGGTGGATGGGTGGGTGTGTGGGCTGCTGGTGGGAAAGTATTGACGTGGATAGGCGGTGCACGTTCACGTGGGATTGAAACTTTATGGTGCATACAGTGGTTTGTATAGAAGTATTGAACTTTTTCGCATTTTGTCCCTCTCCAACCACATACCTCAGCGTGTTTTATTGAGGTTTTTATATGGTAGACCAAAATAAAAATGGTGAAGTGGAAGGGAAATGATTCATTCGTTTCCTTCACAAATGAAATTAGACAAAAATGTTGTGTGTCAGAGACTCAGAGTGGTGAAAAAGAAAAAAAAAGTATTTGCTCCCTTTCAGAGTTCTTCTTGTTTTTGGCTTCTGTCACTCTTAAATGTGTCACATCCTTAAAGAAACTTTAAATATAACATTGATAAACACAAAACGGTTATCAAATGATGTAATTAAGAGAAACTAAAAGAAATTCAGAGGCAGACGTGCTGGTGTGCTTCAAGTCATTGTGGGAGATGAAACTCGTGGTTCCATCAATAACTTTCTCGAATTGTGAATAATGGGTGGAGTCTTGAGTTACAACATCCCACCAATGTTTTGATGAGACACATTAAAAACAAGACCTTGTACAGGAAACTTTGGAAATACACATATTTGAAAACATTACGCCTCATTTGGTTAATAAAAAACCTCAAACTTGTTCCGAGGTAAATCAACCGCATTCATTGAGGCCCAAAAACCATCAATACGTGTTCAGTTCAATTTGGAGAAATGAAAATAAAAATACAAAATATGTACCTCATGTTAATTATCAGTTTTCTTAAAACTGCATTATTATGGAAAACAAATAGACTCTGTATTTTAGGGTGGAATTTGAAGTGACGCTAATGTTTTGTTTTTGTTTGAGGCATTTTCAGAGTGTGGTGTGCTCTCACCTGGTAGAGCCTTTAACGAGCTATTGTGAATCCACTGAACAAAAACCGGAGTAGCTGGATGCTGATTTAGCTCTCTTTACTCAGGTGAATGAAGAGGCTTCATAAATGCCAGAGCAATTAGCCCACATTTTTAGTTTGTCTGTTCTGCCAGTGAGCTTATATAAACGGGTTGTGCTGTTATGAGACATGACAGATAAAACCTCCCGGGGGCCTTGGCTGCTTCTCGGCACCGAGCGCAGAAAGTGATGTATGGAGTTATTCCTTTTGATCACTTCGTTTTCTTTCCGGACTAAAACCGAGATGCAACCCAAGAGCTTTTTGTGAGATCAGTCGAATCTAAACGGCGCAAGACTACGTCTGCTGGTGTTCTCACTCTTTAGTCCTGCAAGAAAAATGCTTTGTCTAATGTTTGTTGGCTGTTCCCTTTTGTGCAGTGACCACAGCAAATTGTCTGCCTCTCTCTCACTCCGTCTGTCCTCCATCGAGCACAACCAGCTTCTTTTTAATAAAGCGAATTCAAATATAGCAAATAAAGGAGTACAAATAAAACGTATGAAACAGAAAAATCTGTATGTAGAGTGGTGTATGCTCACTTTCACTCCATGTTTCTGCCAGTTCTTTGAAAGCTCGCATGTGTAGGACACACTGGCTTGATTTGCGATTGATTACATGGCTATAAACCAGAGTGGGGTTTGTCTTTGCAGGTATTTGACCCAATTGTTTTGTTGCAGAGCTTAAGGAATGGAACTGAGAGCCAGAACTTACAAAAACTTAGCAAAGGCCCAAGAATCGAGCCCTGTGGGATCCCTTTAATGGCTTAATGCGTTCACATTAATATTGTATCCTTAATCATTGCATCCATAAACTTTCTCTGCAGCTACATTTTCAACCTGCTTTGTTAATTATGTCTTTCTCAGACATAATTAGGGAAAACAGAGTTGAAATCCAAGGTACGGTTTGGTCTCTAACCGGGATGTAAGCCAATGTGACTTTGCAAGACTCCAGACAAGTTTCAGTTTGTAAGCAGAACTGTGTGACTGAATAAAAGCTTTAGTCTCGGTAAAGAAAGCTGACAAGTGAATTATGGGAGAGAAAAGTACAGAGAGAGAAAAAAACAACACGTTTAGACTGATTGTGGACTTTTTAATTCAATTTTTTTGACTGATGTCAGGACATTTGAACATTTAACTACTACGAAATGCCAAGACGTATTTTGAGAAACAAAATGATTTTTGTGGAGCTGCTTAGGCCAGAGACATGCAGAACTTATAATCAACAGGCTTTGAAATTCCTGTTTGAACTGATTGTCGCTTAAGCTGTTCAGCTGCTCAGGATTACATATAGAAAATTGTGATGTGGGGAATAATGTATTTGATATGATGGAAATCTGCTTATTGCATTAATGCAATGTCAAATTATTCTCCTAATTTTCAAATAGTTTAAGTTGCAGATGATTAGGCAAGATTTTGACTGTTTCATTATTTTATTTTAAAGTACAAACCAATACCAGAAGCATTTAGATTCCTTTTTTACACACTGGAACAGCACTGTATAAGCTGTCTAAAGCTAGCAGACATTTATTCATTTTAAAACACAAAAGTGTTTGGCAAAACGTACTAAAGGAATTAAATTTTATGGGTACGGTCAACGAAATTTGACATTTCTGAGTAATTGTGGCACTTTTAGCTATAATAGTGGCTCGATTAAGGTGTTGAGGTGGATTTTGTGGTCTGTTCTACAGAAAAGGGTTTGACCTGTAAAGGAAATTTGCTCTTTATTTTGGTGGGGGGCAGAACATTTTCTATATTAAAATGATGTATAATTAATCTTTTGTTGGCCTCTAGCTGTTTTTAAATTAAGACCTTAGAGAGGCTTATTAGAAAAGGATTATTTCTTTTGGTGGGGCTAACAAGAGAACCTGGGCATAATCCTTATTTTGCGATGGGGTAACTATTAAACGCTATTTTTTTGATCGCTTAAACCATGAAGAGGTGATATCTACCACTTTATTTATGAATTGTGTGTCATACTTATATCCTCTCTCTTTTGGTGGATTAACATGAAGTAGACCTCTTCTATCTTCTAGTAACTGCATTTTTTTCCCCCCAGTTTAACCTTCGCAATCAACCAGATTTGATGGAGAGCATCTGTGAAATACACCTTTCAGGTTTTGTCACTTTTCTTCTATTTTGGATTTTGGTTTGACTGGGCCGTTATTGAACAAAAGCAGGTTATTATCCAGGGGTAACTGACTGGTCAACCCTGGTTTAGCTCTACTAATCTTCCCATTCACTTTGACCAGCTTCCTTTTCCCCACAGTTTCTTATATCTACATCAAGAGCATCTTTCGCCATGGAGATGGTGTATTTTGGATAGTCTGTAGCGTTAGTTTCCACTAGACCAGGAATATTTTTGGTCTTATATGACCAGATCATCTTCTTCCACCTCTTCTGGCTTTCGTTCTTAAATTGTTCTAAAACTCTTCCATAAATACCAGATTGTTGGAGCGCATGGATATTGGTCAATGCGCTACATTGTATTGGTGTGCCAAAACAATCAGTAAAATACAATGAAGTTTGTGGCTATATCAAAAGTGTTCTCCCTCCCTACTCCTTGCCGGACTCACTTACCAGTTGTAAATTGAATTTTTCTGATTTTTTTTTTTGTTTCTCAATCAGATTCCACAATGTAATTTTAATAAACAAAGAAAAGTAGCCAAAATGTAAACAATTTGTTTGGAAAAACTATGTACACCCTAACTACTTTCACTGGGGTTTCAAATGAAAAGCAGCAGTTAGTTAGTAATAGTTAAATGCACCTTATTAATTAAATGCTCACTCGTCAGGAGAGAGGATTTTGATAAACGCATGAGTTTTGTTAGGTTGCTGGTCAGGTATGCCATGCAATACCAGGATGGATAGATTTAAGTTTCCTAATGTCACCTGCAAAGCCATCTGTGTGACAGTTGAACTTTGGTCATGCAGCTGGATAGTTATTTCAAGCATAACAGCCTTAACCCGATTGAAATCCTGAAGTGGGACCGTAAGTGAGCTGTGCACAAACAAGAGTGGGTCCAAACTCCTCCACCACAATTTGGAAGAGTTATCTTAAATACGTGGTTTTCTGTACAGAAATCCACTTACTTAAGTCATTGCTGCTATAGGTGGCTATTATGGCTTTTCCTTTTGGCTTTGTTTTTGTTTAATAAATAATGACAGGGCAGCCTTTGCTTTGTGTGTGTTGTCCTGCTATTAAAACCCTTCAATCTGAAGAGCTTCAGCTCTTTTTAGCATAGCTTGTAAGCTCTTTTTTTCTGCCAAACGTAGTTTTCAGAGCCGACATGAAACAGTTTTGCGTTACACTGATCTTGGCAGGCCGACCCTGTGTCACACATCTCTGCTGTAGTTGAACATTAATCTTTCAGTGGTATTGCTTGCTGGCTTTTTCTTCACCCCATAGTGAATCTTTACCAAATTTTCACTTTGAGCCAACAGACCGCACCCCATTTTACTGAGCTGTCAAAAGTGTCGTAAAATTTAATGTGGAAGTCCTCTAATGACTCACGCCTAGACCTGCCATTTAATAGCTGTACTGTGCTAATGAGTGAGCCATAAAGACAATCTGCCAACACACAAATTCAAATCTCAAATAAAATACAAAATAGTGTAAAGTCGATTCTGACTTCTTATGTTAAAGGTATTTAACATGGGTTTATTTTCATTTCGTTTCCCCCCCAGCTTTGCGTGTAGATTTCTAAACCTCAATGATAGTTTGGATTTGGCAACTGTCCACATTTTTATCCATACAAGGTGGTTGAGAGATGTAGAGAACATATGGTGCAAAAGTCCCGAGTCATCCTTCATGTTGTTCCTACTTTGCTCTGAAATGGAGTTTCTTGCATTTTTTGTAAAGGGGTCTTTAAAGAGGCCAACTAATTTGTCATTTTGTATACGATACATAAAACATATGAAAGAAAATGACTTCTGTGTTCTTTGGAGGACATCGATGAAGTATTATGTTTCTATAGATGTAGAAGATCAAACAGCCATTGGAAGAGAGCCGATTGCACCACAGCCTTTGAATATAACGGTCTTACACAAAAAGGTTACATTTTCAATGCAACATTCATTGATTACAATTTGAGATGTCTCTTATTTCACTCCTTAAATCTCTAATTTCCCTCAAAACCTGCCTTGTGCAGAGAAACGTCCCACCGACTTTGTTTCGTCAACCCAAGGCGGCTTCTTCTTGTCTATCGATGTCGCTGCCAGGTGTGAGTCAGATTTACACCGCCCTCTAAAGGCAGCTATGACAAATAAACATGCAAATTTAAAAAGAAAAAGTTTACAATGTGGAACTGTTGTCAGTCAGCAGTTCTCATGGTTGGACTTTGTTTGTTTGCCATCACCTGGATTAAATAAAACAAACGCACCCTAAAGAAGGCAGTAATTTGCTGTGACTATTAAAAGTTAGCCTTCCCATCCTTATTTGCGCAAAAAGGAATTGGTGAGCATATGATGGACTTGAGTGAGCAGATTTAAGTTGCAGAGGCAGGAAGTTTGAGTCCAACAAGAAAAGTTAAAAAAAAAAGTGGAAGAAAGCTTTGATGAAAAGCAGTGCATATTTATGAGCTAGAAGGATGTTTTAGACTGCGAGGGACGTTTAGATTGTGAGCAGTAGAACATTTGACTCAGAAAACACGGACTCCTCTTAAGTTAAAAAATAAGCCTTTGTGTTTGGGAAGGGGAAATTTTCAGTAAAACACCATCGCTTCCATTAATAGTTCAGATTTTACTACGACACAATGCATCTGGAAAGTATTCACCACGCTTCACTTTTTCCACATTTTATGTTGGAGCCTTATTCCAAATCAAATTTAGTCAAATTAATCTGTTACCTCATAACTCTACACACATCCTATTTGTCACACTCAAGACAATGTGGGGGAAAAAAAAAAGAGATTACAGCCTCAGGTTTTTTTAATGGTGATGTTGCAAGCTTAGCTCACTTCGCCCATTCTTCCTTAGTGTTTCTCCTCCTCCATCAGGTTGGACGAGAGATGTCTGTGCAACCGTTATCGGATCTCTCCAGAGATGTTCAATCAGATTCAAAGCTGGACTCTGGCTCTGGATATTCACAGAGTGGTTCTGGAGCCAGTCCTTTAATATCGGGTCCATGTGCTTTGGATTATTGAACCGTCGCCCCAATCTGAGGACAAGAGCGCTCCAGAGCAGGTTTTCATCCAGGATGTCTGAGTACATTGTTGCACTCATCTTTTCCTCCATCTTGTCTGACCTTCCACTTCCTTCTGTTGCAAAACATTCCCATTGTATGATTCTGCCACCACGGTGCTTCACTGTAGGGTGTAGGGTGGCAATTCGTTCAAACATTCACACCAAAAAGTTCAATCTTTGTCTCTTAAGTCGTTTTGAAGTTCTCCTCTGTACTGTTCAGAATGATGAGACTGGACCAGGTGTCTCTTTTTATTAAGCAGTCATGTGGATAGACTGTTTGCAACAAAATATGGTCTGGAATCATTTTTGAGGATGCGTTTGAAGCAGAATTTTTTAACTTTCTCTTGACTTTCTGTCAGTGAAATCTATTGCTGCCATCCGTACCCACCAAGGTTTTTGCTTCGAGGACATAACTATGCTTAAATAACTTTACATTAAGGTTTCTTCAGTACCTGTCAGATATTTCATACACCACTTTTATATTTTCTTTCAGCTGTTTGCTGCAGCTCTGTACACAGGCACCTCTTGATGAGGAGCAAGATTACTGTCATGGTTGGTTGATTTCATTGAGAAAAGATTCTTCTTATCTGTTTGCCCTCGTGCTCATTAAGTGAATCTGATTTCATCTGTCAAGCCCTCTTTTGCAGCTCCTGTTTTTACCTTGCGAGTGTTGGCAGCTGGCCTCTCGGTCATGTTCTTAACAGGGACGATGCTGTGTTTTAGCTGTAATTTTGTAATTAACCTCCCGCGGCCTCTCTGGTATTAAAGCTCTGCCCTGATAGCTGAAGTTATGTTCATTGCCCTGCCAGGTCCGGGGGGCTTCTGGCGCTGTCACGCCTGTGATGAGGTTCAGATCTGCAGGTGAGGTTAAACTGAGTCTGTTGGGCCAGAGATCCCTCTCTTAGACCTTTGAGTCTTCCCTGGGTGTGTCACATTTTGAGGCTTATGTGTCTTTGCTCTCCTTTGGGAGGAAATAAAAGACTGCCTATTCTTCTTATTCCTCTCTGTAAAAGGATTTTTGTTGCTAAGCTCTAAAATTGGACTCTGATTTGTGTATTTCATGCCACCAAGTGGACAATTAGGAAGGCCCAAGACTCAAGCAACTTATCAAAGAAGACGTCTATGTTTTGATTCTGTTTGAGTAATCTTGGGAGTTCTGTGTTACGAAATGGTAATTCAGGTTTTAAATGAGCCATTGTGAAATAATCAAACACTCAGATGAAGATTTTTATTTTATTTTATTTTTTTCAGAGCAGATTTTCAGAATAAGGGATTTGACGAAAGCATATGTCTACGGAGGCTGAGCAGCTGTTGGGAGCGCGGCATACTTTGTCTCTATTAGCTGCTCTGACTGGTGGGAAATATGTTAATCAGAGTCAGTGACAGACTAAAGTAAGACTCAGCTTTGAACTGACTGCTCCTTACAAAATCTGTCTTGTCTGTATGAAACATCCTGCACCACTCTGTTTAATCAGTAGCTCTAAAAATCTGCAGCGGCTGTATTTCAGCAGACTTTAAAAAAAATACCTGAGTGCATAATCTGTAACTTATGCTTTTATGATGTTTTTAAAAGGGCATTCATTTTTTATTTCTCCAATATGGACAATACTGTTGCTTTTCCTGCCTTAGCTACATCATTGGTTTACAAGATCCTTGTTGATTAATGCAGGCAGCTCTCCATTAATCTGCACTTTGAACAACATGAGTGAACTTTGACATTTAAGGGAATTAAAAGCATAAGTTTTTATACCTTTTATATTTTGAAACCATTCCTTGATATCTGAAAAAAAAAAAAGGCACAATCCCTTTTGGTCAAGCAGCTCAGTAAAACCTGCCTAGCCTAGCAACTGCTTTTGGACCTTCACACCAAATTTTAAAAGGTTAAGAACACATAAATTTCTCCCCAAATTATCAGTTTTTACAATATTTTGTATGCGGTGGAAAAAGAATTGAGATTCCAACAATGTTTTGGATGCACCTATACAGGCTTACTGACAGAGAAACTTTCCAGAGTCGAGTAAAAACTTGGAACTGCTGGAAAAAATGAATAGCTGCCTACTTTGTACATGCTTCTTTCAACACCTGGATCCATTAACACAAAAAAATTTAGACTTTTTCAGAAAAAGTGAATGATTTAGAGAAAACTGATGGCAACAGAAAAGCTGAGCTGGTATTCTTCTAGGGAAATTACTTGCAGTAGTTGGCATGTTCTTCATCTGTAATTTGATGAAGCTGATCACTGGCACCGAGGTACTACCAAAGTTTTAAGAAAAATTTATTCTCTCTTATTAAGGTAATCCTGTTTTAATACTACAGTGTAGGAAAGTTATATCATAGGCTGGCTACCCCAAAAAATAGCTCAGAAGAAAAAAGGGCTGGATTCTTCAGTGGCAGGGACCACAACACTGAGGGCGCACATCTAACTATTGTGGTTTGATTTCGTTTGATCATGTTCGCTTCAGTTCGGGCTTCTAATTTATTAGAGAAAATGTGCCGTGATGCTGACCTTTTCACAGTGTCCTCTTCCTGTTAGAGGACCATTTTTCCCCATCTGTAGCATGCTTCTGCTCCCTCGTGACAGTCGCTGCCTGCAGTGACAACACCATTACATTCCTAATAAAACATAACCAATAGCTATTTCTAGCCCTCTAAATATGAGTTGTTGTAGCAGAATAAGTCCTGAGTGTCATTTCTGTGGACTTGAATATTAAAAAACACACTGAGCTGTGCAAAAAAAATGTACATTCTGTTGACTTTTTTATGTGAATTATCTGCTCTTTTATAACCTCTTGTTATTAATAACCCTTCGAATGCACGGCTCCAAGTTCGAGCCGCTTTCGGCTGCATCTTTCCCAGCAGGGGTTTAGGCACAGCGTATTTGTGGTCCGAGTTTAAGGAAGACAGGAGCATCTTTGACATGTGGCAGTTTAAGGAAGAAATGAGTGGATTCACCTGTTCAGCTGAGGATGGGGGCTGATTGGATGCTATTTCCTCCTGTTGCAGCACAGTTCGGAAACGTTACAGCATCGGACAGGGTGTAATAGTCCTCTAATGATAGGATTCCGGCTCGCTCAGTATCTGGGCGGAAGACGGCGTCCAGACACAAATTGATGGTGTCTGTTGTAATGAAAAGGTAATGAAGCGTTTTGGCTGGCAAAGCTGGACATCCAGTTTAGTATTGTGCGAGTCCGTTGCTAAATAAGCTGCGCTTTTAATGAGTGGATGGTTATCTCTTGTCTTTTTTTTGTTTGTTTGTTTGGTAAGCTTAGGTGACACCGTTCAGCAAACACTTAGTGCAATAAGAATTTCTCCACATACCGAGCAAGTCGGAATCCTATCATTCAGGATTTCTCTCTCGGTGTTAAAACAGTTATGTAGCCTTTCTGGTACAGCCGAGCAAAAAAAAAAAAAAGAGTCAACATTCCTGTTTGGCTTTTTTTTGGTTCGTTTTCTGAGGCATTTGGGCGTCTCTATATTTACTCGGTGGATGTGCAGAGATACACAGAGAGAGACTGCTTACAAAGTTCTGCTGGAAATTGTTGAAATTGTCCCAGTTTCCATAGTTTCAGCATTTTGTTCAGCTTCAACCACTAGTGGCGGCTAGTGGGAAAAATGAAAAATAAATAATTCTTGCTGGGGCTGATGTGCCTATAAATTTCATCGCCTAGTCTAATACAAGCACTCAAATGAAGAGTTGGAAAAATAACTACAATTCCACAGTGATAATTTTATTTCCTTCTCCAAATCAGCCAGTGTTGCAGATCAAATCAATTAAAAATTTAATAGACTATTTACTATTTGGAAAGGAATGAAATGAAACGCAGTACAATACTCGTGTCCTCGAGAAGTTTGTAGCAAATGTATTATTTCAACTCAGGCTAAACAAATCAACTGTGTATATGTGTGTGCATCTGATTCTGAGGTGAATGAGATGTTTCTGTGTGAGAGAGTGGCTATGAAATTAGGTGTGTGTGTTTGGGTTCTGAGCTAGGTGTATTTCTGTGAAACAAGAGTGAGACAGAGTTGACACTATTGTGAATACAAAACTATGACAAGACGGATACATTATTATTGTACAGCATAAACCAAAATAGTCTGAGAAAACGGAAAACATCTCCATGTGTTTTTATGTTGCAACAAAAAAAGAAGCCTACGAATACAATTAATATAAAACCAGACTGTGTGTAATGATGCAACTGCTGAAGACCAGAGATGATGGCATTTAAAATAAAATGTTTTCAACAGCTCTATCGTCAATAACTAACATCAACAATCACTATCATCTGCAAAAGGATAGCTTCAGCTTCAATCACACAACTCATGAGTCCATGTGGACTGTTTCAATCAGCCTTAATGGAAGCGCAATGTTGTGGTGTTCATTTTAATTTCCAGTGAGGCCGCAGCCTACAAGAGCGAGCACATTTACTGACTCTAATGTTTCCTTATGAACTCTCTAAAATTGATAACAAGAACGTTTGGATGAAATAAAAATCACCTCTGACAGATACAATGATAAGGTTTGTGTTTGCTGTACCGCCGGCGCCCAGATTGGGACTCAAGGTTGTTTGAGACGTGTTTACAGTACTTGCTAACATTCTTGGCACCCCTGCTAAAGAAGTTAACCTTAGCCTTTAGATAGTTTTTGTTTAGTATCTGACAAGGTGTTTGTGAAAGAATACCTCTTTCACAATGCAGAAGTACTGGAGATGTGTTGCAGTTTACTTTTTTTTGCATTGCTTTCTTTATATTCAGATTGCAGGAAAAGTATTTACGGAGTTAGTTGATAAGATTAGACATAGTTGTTTTTTGTCAGATATTTGACTACAATTAATGGCAGACTTTTGGAAAACTGAATCCAAATTCAACTCTATAATCAGTCAGAAATGTAGAGTCAAGAAACCCTTTAAAAAGAATCAGTCTTATAACGTAACATAGGCTAAAACATCTCGAAAACAGCACAAAAACCAGATGAAACAAGGTCTTTGGCATCTTTCAGTTTGGAAAAGTCACTTCTAAGGCTTTGGGACTCCAGCAAAACTCAGTGAGAATCATTATCCACAAGTGGAGAAAACATGAAACCATGGGGAACCTTCTCATTAGAGACTGGCCCAGATTTACTGCAAGAATGCACTGACAATGCATCCTTCTTTGCCTTCGTTAAGACCAGTGTTTATCCTTCATCAGTTAGACGTAGAGACAGGACAAAAAGTGCTTCCAGGAGAGTCTACAGTCCAAAACTACTGATGACAAAAATATTCCATGTTCGCCAAAATAAGATCTGGTTTATACCCGTCGGTTTTTGACTTTATGCTCAAGAACACATGCGTTGCATAGCAGGTCCACAAATGTATGGCTAAAAGTGCCCAACAAAAAACAAAAACGGTCCAAAAGTTTTGGAGTGACCTAGTCCAAGTCCAGATTTGGGTGCAAATTTCTCCACAGTGAAGTAAAGTCGTTACTTTTTCACAAAGGACCAGGTCGGTTTGGGTAGCTGATTATTTTTGTCTAATCGTAAAATTAGTTAAATGCCCTGAAACAAAATAAAAGTGTGCGTGACAAAAAAGAAAGCAAAGACAGAAGAAATTTGTAAAGTCACAAACTCTGTTTCACAGCACCGTATCTTAAAACGTTCCTGTTCAGAGACCTACTTGCTTCGAGGCAACCCGCTGGCCCCCAAACCACTGTGCCACTTTTGTTTTTATCTATTTATATGTTATGAAACGCCTGATTAGATCAGCTCCTGTAAAGAATTTGACATATTGGTTCGTTGATGTTGGACAATGACAGAATCATTCAGACTGCTTCCCCCCACAGCACTAAGAGCTCAGCCTATACTTTGTGAATCGAGTTTGGATTGATTCAGTCTGAATACGTTCAGGTTCATGCTGCGTGCGTATGCAGCTTGGCCCCTTCAGCATGTCTGATTTTTCATCACGATGTTTTCCATTTCTAGTCTTGAAAGAGGTCTGGTGTCACCATAAAGTGGCAAAGTGGCTGTTTCATTGATGGCAGGGTCCGATTCATTCAGATTAAATAACAGTTTTACCAGTGGACAAAAAAAATGGCTTTCTAAGCATCTGTGGCAGGAGTAAAAGATAAAAACAGAAACAACATGCAGGCTGGATGGAATATAATCAATGCCTATATGTTTTAAGAGGCTAAATTTAAGATTTGGGATAAAAATAAAAAAAAAGAAGTGACGATTCAATAAAGATTAGTGCCTCTCAGTCTCTAAAGTGCATTTTTGCCAGTCATGATAAGTATATGTAAAATAAATTCATCTTTTACTGGACTAACTTTGTAAATGTATTCAAATGGAGTGGAAATATGTCCAGAAATAACTGCATCCTAGGTGCACAAGGAAACATCACCTCCGATCCTTCCTCCCAGCAGCTGTAAGAACAAAACTCAAAGGGTCTTCATAACTCTGCTGTTATTTGCAAAGTTTCTTGTAAATGGTCTGTTGTTGATTTTTATCCACCTATATGTCCATGCACATCTTGTACATTTTTCGTCTTCTCTAAATTAACCAAACCAGATGCACAATACTTTTAATTTGACAACAGCTACGGTATTATTGTTGTTGCTGCTGTGACGCCAGAATTTCACCACTGTGGGAAATTAAAGCGTATATCTGCTCTATTTCTATTCTCGTGCATCAATTATCTGAACCTGTAAAAATTCCTATGAATGCAACTTGTATTATTATTTTATTTAACTTTTTGAAAATTTTAATTAGTAATCCATAAATGTTTTCCTTTGCATCAACAAATAAAACTTTTCATCCATATTGACAGTCCAGCAACTTTTACTGTTGTACAAATAGTAATTTTCAGTAATTAACCTGTTTTACTTAAACTTATAAAGTTTTATATTGATTAAAAACTTAAGTGAAAGTGATATAATTTCATGAGATTGGCTGAGATTCTAACAATGTTATAGACAATAAAATTCTAAGATTTAATCAATAGTGTTTATGGTTTTCCTAATTTCTAAAGTCCTTACCTCCAAAGTGCCGCAAATTGAAAATGGTAATCCATCATTGTTTCACCTCTCCAAAAATTTTGAACATCTTTTATAGTTTTCACGTCTTGGATTTTACAGATGTTCTTTCAGTTTTAAATAATTTAAAATTAATGATTTGAGCCCAAAGAAAAAGACACTTCATGCAAAACATTTACAATTTTGTGTCCGCATAAAGCAAATTTAATGAAAAAAACTCATTTTGAATTGCTCATTGGACAAACATAAAACATTATAAAATATTGTTGAACATTTTTGTCTACAGTTGGTGTAAGGTTCACACGTGGATGAGAAAACGGGAGAAAACAGAAGAACAACAGCTGTTGGAGAATTTCTTATAAAATAGGAAAAAGTCAGAAAAAGTTCTAGTCTGTTTAGTTTGTGTGGAAAAGTTTAGAAAATGTAACTAAATTCATAGCTCCTGTAAGTATTATCTATTGCTATTGTTTAGGACAGCGATGCAGTTTCCATTGGTTTAAATTCTGGAACGAACAGATGCTCCACTCAGTTTACCAAAGATCTTATTCTGAAACGTTCCCCTGTTCTGCTTCCAACTGGGAGGTCAAACACTAAAATCAGATTTTATTTTCTACCCACTAAGTGCATCAAAACTACTAAATCTCTTCATTCTTGGGCTATAAACACATCAAACGGCAGAATTTTCTTTGATGTGCCTTTTTTATTTGAATGATAATTGGATAAGGTTTAGACATATGCTTAGATGCAATAATGGAGATGATCTTGCAATCCCTCCGTCTTCTTCTTCTCCTTTTTTTTTGTTGGATTTCAAACGATATTGCCATCAAAGAAGCTGCAGCACATTTTGTTTTCTCTCTTACTTGGAGCTGGAAGGGGTTGCAGCTCTCGTGATAATTATTGCAGCGCAAGACATGTTAGTAAAAGTGTGGAAAGAAAGAACTCTTGAGTTTCACCACATCGACACAGGAGTCTTGAGTTTTCTTTTTACAGAAACTCGTCTAGTTTGGAGATCTAGTCGTGGGATTTTGTTTTTGATGCCAGCTTATTGTCGGTAAAATTAAAGGGAACGGATTGACCTTTATCAACGCTTTCAGTAAAATAGCACTGTGCGGAGTTTCACACTCTGAGACACCAGACGCCTTTAAATCTTTCATATATCCACCACATGTGACACTGTTAACATAGAACTAAATGTGTTTTCTCTGGACGTGTTTTCGACACTGGTGGTTGACTCTCGGTGGTTTGGTCGCGACGAAATGACAGGGTGAGGCTCTGTGTAGTTGTGCGGGGGGGGGAATGGCCTGACACCAATCTTCCCATCATGTAGCGCAGCGCTATCGTGGAGAGGAACCGAGAAACCCGCACATATTTACTTCCCCGCACCTCCTGACCCTGGAACAGCTGTCGGGTCCGTAAAGCCAGGCCGGTCCGTGCTGGCGCGGTTGCCTTTAGATTAAGTTTCTGCCATTCTGTGGAAGCCCAACCAGGAAGAGCAAACATTCACACACACAAACAGGGGAAAGAGAGAGAGAAAGAGAAGATCTCGCAGGCAGCGCCACCGACCGTCCTCTCCGCTCCACTCCTCCCCAGCTCTCCCAGTTTGCGGAGCTCCGCCGCCGCACCAGTCCCGACTCCCTCCACCTCCCCGCCTCGCCTCCCTCCTTCCCTGCGGATTCGCTCGACGCTTTTTTTCTCCACTACCCCCCCACTCTCCTCCTCTGCCTTGTTAAAAAGAAGGAGGAAAGGCGAAGGAGTTAACGCACCTCGGTGTATCGCGTCGCTGTCTGGATGTTTGAAGTTGCTCCGACCGCCAGGAGCGGAGAGGAGCGGAGCCCATTTTTCCGCTTCGTGCAGCAGAAGCGACGCACGGGGCTGCCGCTGCCGAGCTCCGCCAGGACCGCGACCGCACCAGCCGCCGTGTGAGTAATACTCAACCCGAACAATAATAAGTGTGTGACCAGGAGAGGGGTGAGTGCCCTTTAGTTTGTGTGTTGGGGTAAAGCGCTCTCCTCCCCCTCCCCACCACCACCACCACCACACCACACCGTCCTCTCTCTAACCCGTATTTAGAGCCTGGCTGGCTACTTCAGATGGGCAGCTACGTCAGGCTGTACTGTACTCTCCATCCTGCTGTAATACTGGGCCCTGTTCGTCTGTGTAATTTCTACACTCTAAATACAAACGTGTGGATGGATGTTTGTGTCGGTAGCTCAATCCGGATCAATGCTGCAGAGACAGTCCCGGAGAAAACAGGAGCGGTGACCTAATGTTTCAGGTTCTTGCCTCCTCTTGGATCAGGCTCGGTCGGTGTGTGCCAGGCGAGCCAGCCAGCGCGGCGGCGGCGGCTCGGGTTCAGCTCGCCTGGCATGGAAAAATGTGAAGTAAGAAGCTCTCAGCAACCTCACCTGGCCGGTTATTTATTTTTGGATGCGTGCGTTGCGGGTGTTTGCCGTGGCTCCACATGAAAGCCTGAAACTTCCAGGCAGAACCGAGTACATGAGGTTTAATTGCAGGTGTAATACTAGGTGATGATGAGGGTGGTGTGATAGCCACCAGCTGTTTTATGGTTATTGTTCTAATCATGCAAACTATTCTGAATATTTGGTGGCTTACTGCACGTTTTTTTTTTTTGTCTTTAATAAACGGAAAGGTAGATTTTTCTCTCTCATAGTAAATAATAAGTAGTAGAAGAAGGATTTAATCAGAGCCAAATCTCTTCTAAAAACAAAAATCAATTCCAATATGGGCTGATTATGAGTAATGAGTAATATGAGGTTCACAGTCACAAACATCTGACTGTGAATGTCATGTTCTCTTGTCCTTCCCATTTTTAAGAATGGATCTCTTTGTCTTGTCGTATTTGCATCCCAGGAAAAACAGAAGTCACAATTAGGCGCTCCTGGAAAGCCTCTGAACTCAACCCAAAGCTGATCTATCCAGGCTCCTTCAACACATCACAAACCTTTAACCTATTCCTTCACTAGCTTAACCTATTCCTTAAGCTTAGCCTCACACTCGGAAAACCTGTCATCTGTTAGGTTAGACTGCAATTTACTGGCTGCCATTTAAAATGCTGGATGTTAGGTGTTGCTACCTCACAAGACAGAGGTTTTAAGGCTTGAACATGCGACCAGCTGGGGCCTGTCTGTGAAGAATCTGCTAGATCTCTTGGCTTGGCATTGGTTTCCTCTGAACTCTTTTGGTTTCTGATTTCCACTCCAAAGACATAAATCAGGCTGGGGCTCAAACGGCGACTCTTGATTTGATTTGGGCGGAGGTGTGAGTGTGAGCAGGCTTGTCTTCCTTCGTCTTTGCTTTTCTTGGACTGCATCACCCTTGGTTGGGCAACACCAAGCAATCCCCTGCAGAACACTGGTCATGCAAAAGTGTAGGAAGGATAGTAAACTCGTATTTGCTTTTAAAATGTTGGAAGTGAGCAGCATGTCTGGTAGTAGGACAGACTTAAAATGTCAAAATACATTTACCAATTTCAATTTTAGGCATTTAGAAGTCTTTTCCATATCACACTTTAAAGTACATTCAGTCTATCTTTCTTCTTTCATTGTTCCTTTCATTGCTTTGCTTACTGTGAGAAACACACTGCCAGCCTTAATTTGCTCTCTGCTTTGTATTTATAGAAATAGAAGTCCGGTGTTATTATGCTATAAAAAACTACAAGGCCCATGATGCACGGTAGGAAGCAGCTCCATCGGAAGGAATTTATTACTGTGTATTTAACCTTGTCTGTGAACCCGTGATGGTATTCTGCTCTTGAAAGTTGCTTATTGTACTTTGTTTAAGGAATTGAAATAAAAAAGAAATCTTCTTGGCGCCTTAGCCACTACTACCAGTAATTTTATTTTTGTGAGATTATATTGAATACAGGGATTTCAGGAATACTGCACTGTAAAAGGTCACCTTCGAATGTTTTAACGTTTTGATTTATTTTATATAGGATGAATAAATAAAATGTAGTGCAGAATTGTGAAGTGTAATAAAAATATTTATAATAACGTCTAACCTGTCTGCTAGGCTGTGTCTTCTCTGATTGTTAGAGGTTTAAACTTGGGAAACTCTTTTGCAACTTAGCTTTGCTTTGAACTTTTCTAAATATTTATCCGTAACTTTAATGATTTTGTTTAATTTTGTGTATTAAACCACTAACAAATATTTTTCAGATTTTTATCTGTAAAAATGTTGAAAACCATGGCATCATTGTGCTAACTATCTGCTACCAAAGTTGGTGGTTGAGATATTTAAAAATAAATGTAGATTTCAGACCAGAAATCTGCCATTAGGGGGAAAAAAAAGTGCAATTTTCCAGATTACTGTAGCTGGATTAGACACTCAGTCTTAATTTAAATCACAATAGACTTAAATGTCTTGAAAATGGTGTGAAATTGAACAAAAACTCAGAAAAATGGCCTTTAAAAAGCCACCTCAAAGTTTTTCATTCAGTCCTATGAAGAACAGAGTTACTCCAAACATCGTCTCTCATTGAGTCGATACGTGAATAATTGCTGTATTTTAAGTTTTTTTTTTTCAGTCACAGTGTTGAACACTGTCCAACTTGTCGTTCAAAACTGCAAACATACCACATCACATCTTCCTGCGTTTGCCTAGTACAACATTTCTCTGCCTCAGTCTAGATTTAATAATTCACTTTCACCAAGTCAACATGTTTCTTTGGAAACGCTCCACTGCTGCCATCTATAGCACTTGTTACTCTCAGTGTCATTAATGCTTGCGGCTTCTGCCGGGGGGCCAGTCACAAGCGTAATCTGTCCCACACTTATTTATAAATGCGGATAATCTTTATTTTGCTTTTTTAAAACACCGGCATACTTTTCCGTCCCCCGTTGCCTGGCAACCTCTACCTACACAGGACGGGGTCTGCGAGGCTCGACCAGGACTTGTTACCCTGACAAGAAAATTTTCCCTGATTGCTGTCTGTCTCAAGAACTTGCCGTTATTAAAACTGTGTGACCATGAGGTTGTCTGGTGCACTCTGTGCGAAAAGCGCACGCACACTCACAAACCGCGTTTCTCCTCTCGCTTGTCAGAGATTAGATGCATCTCTTGTTATCCCACTCCTACCCTCTGACTTCTAACTATAACTCTTATGTGGTTTATACTCCATATACCCTCTCTAGTCTCTCCTTTCCTCTGCTGTTGCTTTCTCTTTTGTTGAGTGAGAACTAACAAAGGGGTGCGCTGATTGATCGGTCAGCCGTCTTTATCGGCAGATCTTTTATTTTGATCGATTTTTCTCTGAACAGACTAACCAGAAGAGACAGTTGTGCTTTTCTAACAAAGCAGAACTGATTTATCTATATCTATTATAGCCTAAGGGCACAATACTTAGAATTACTTTGCATGGGGGCTATACAAGAGGTCAATGTACCTGGGGATGCGTTTGTGGGCGAACCAAAGACTCTTGCTCAGCATGAGGCCGAGGCTGTTTTTTTTGTGGCGCTTATAAACGAGATTTCAAGATGTAGTCATGGAGAAGGGGGGCGCCTTGTTCAAGAACCGTAGGGTTTCGTCTTTGCTTTCTGGTTCTGTTGGTGTCTTTAAGCCGTGACTGTCTGGGTGGGGCGATGCAGTTCACAGCTGGGACGAGAGTCGGCAACGCTTCTCAGTGTGTGCTATATTGCAATATCAAACGACTGCTTGGCTGCAATATTTATTAAGATATTATATTTCAAGTGTCAGGCATTCACACAAGATATATTGATAATATACTTCTCCAGACGGATGGACTCTGAACGTATATTTTTAATGGGAGAGCGTTTGAAGCCGTAAAGAAAGCAGAGTCAGGAAAATGTTTGATAGTTGATATTGTCGTTTTAGTTTTTACATTACAATTCGATATGCAACCCAGTTGAAACCAGATGTTGGTATGCAGTTTTGTTTTGTTGTTCATTCTGGCATTAAGTCTGTCTAAACTTTCTCTGGACTCCTTTTGCTGAGGATAATCATCTCCTTTCACCAGCTTCAGTCAGTATTTTCACAAGGGTTTTTCTTTTTTAATGGGGATTATACACAAAATTCACACCAAAACACATTAATCTCTGAACAGAATCCTGTCTGAATAGCACAATAGTTGGAAATCCCCATGCTGTTTATGTTTTGATCAGATGAAGGTGGCACCTTCAGGAATCTCGAAATTTGATAAACCGGACATGTGAAGACTTGTGGGGGTCCACAGTTCTCTGCTTGATATCTTTTTTTTTCTTTTGCATTATGTCAAACTGGAAGCAGTTTGTTTGAAGGGCTGCATTAAATAAAAATAGTTTTTTGTGTGTGAATTGACCCTACAAAGCCATGATGTCATTATCTGTGTTAATCTCATTGTATGTAAACGTATCAGTTGGATTTTTCTGTCATTTAGCTCTTAAATTAAATGTTGCTAAATCTAACTGATTTGAAACAGAAAAGATTAGCCTGATTTAACCCGAGAACATGATGAACATAATGTTCTAATGTGTTTTTTGTCTGCTGGGCAAGTACAATTCTGTAAAATCTCAATTTGAAGTGTTGAAATTAGTCACATTGGGGAAAAAATTGATTTATTTTTTTTTTTTTATAGGAAGTCTTGACTCTTGTTCCTTTTAGCAGCTGCTCCTGAAGTCACGGTGATTTCACTGCGCATCTCCGCTCTAGTCATTTAGTTGATCCTCCTTCCTAGTAAGCACTTGAGTTCTGTTATGCACTGTGTAGGCTCAGTGTGCACATGTCATATTCAGGTCAGATGACGCAGATATAAACCATAGAAACCAGAAAATGTACACTCACCTAGTATTTTAAACACAGCAACCAGCAGATGGATGTCAAAGTCAATATCAGATTTGGTTTCATTCTTCACCTCCGTGAAATGACAGAGTTTCGTTTTTATTGCGTGAGCTGGCGGTGCATCACGCGTACAGTGTAACGACGGCTACACGAGCTGACAGCAACCTGCTGCGTTACCATGAGTCCAACAGGCGGGAGTGACTCTCAAATCAATATTGGACAGATGTGGAGCCCAGATGTCCGTCACTTTCTCTTAATTCGCTGAATGCAATCCGACCTGAATGAGGAGACGGAATGGTTGACGCGCCGCCGGCGTTTGGCTTCAGATCTCATCATCGGATCACAGAGCGTTTTGAAGCATCGTCTTTTGAACGTCTGACGGCGTTTGTCTTGAAGTAACCCGCATCAGATAAACTCCAAGCTTTGGAGTTTCAAACAAGGTGGAGATGCAGAGGGACCGCTTTTACTCACAATATTGGAGGAAAATAGTTCAAGCACCATTTATTGGAGCTTCTTGAACAGATGGGTAAAAGTGCTTAAAATAACTATTTCATTATAAAAGGACAATGTCGCAGTTACAAATGTAGAAAAATCCAACTTTATAATTACTTTTTTTGTGTGTGTAGGGACTGAGACAGCCAGGAAAGTAGATTAATTCTGTGTTTATCGATTTCCAACCCTAATCATCAATATAGCAGAACAAGCAACTATAATTTTCCCAAATAACAGACTTTAGTGATAGCTGGGAGATAACTCATACACTTTGTCTTTTCATCAACAAAGTGATTTAAGTTAATTTTTATTATCAAATATTAGCACAGAATTGCTAAGAGAGAATTGCTAAACATAAACAACCTCGACCATGTTCCTGTGGTTTCATTGTATCTGTCCCAGAGTTTCCCCCAGTGCATTATAAGCCTGGCGGGCCTCCAGGCTTTACTTGTGCTCCCACCTGGCTTACTATTACTTATTTATTTAAGTCTTTTAAAATGTTTGCATTTTTAAGACTTTATAGTTGGTGTTCAGGTATTAATCTTTCAATAACACATAACTATCAACTGATATTTTCAAATTTTATGTCAACTTTAAAAAAAAATTAAAAACACCACCAGGCTTAGCAAGTTTTCTGGGGGAAACCTTGTATCTCTTGTTTAAACCTGCTTATATGTGACGTTAATTGACAAAACCATACCAAAGCTCTTCCATTCTGGCTATTTTTTAAAATATTCTGCAACATTTTAAAACAAATTTCTATTATTTTCAGAAAATACGAATATTTTGTGTTCAGATTTACCTCCCGAATCACTTGTTTTGCAAACCATTTCTCCCTGCTTTATGCAGCTCTCTAGAACTAAGCCGAATGAGTTGGATAACTTTGGAAAGCTTTTGTAAACGTGTCGGTTGTTGGCTGCATTTTAATCACTTTTATCTGCCCACTTGTTACTTTATGATATTAAAAATGGTACAAAAAAATGTCGACAGCTTGTTTAAGAATCCCTAAGACGGTTCTTGTGGAACAGCAAAGATGAGGATTAACAGTAAAACCAGAAGGCCTTGGTAAGATTTTTATCTCTAGAAATTCACTTAGTATTTTTTTTACACATTTTGTTTTACTTGTGGCTGTTATTTCATCACATGGGACGTACTTTATGACATTAGAAAAATCTCTAAAGTACCCACTCTGTTGTAGTCAATCACAGGCTGCAAGAAAGAAGTTAAAACATGATTTTTATGTCTGAAAAATATACTAAATACTTTATCATAATTATTTCTACCATGTTTTTAACTTATGATCAGAACACCTTACTCTGTTAAAATGAAATGCTTGTAGTTTATAGTAATTGTGCCCCATGATATGCAAATTTCCTAGTTGTTTTTATTTCTTAGTCGGTCTTTACTAAGATTAAATCTGGACCTCCCAATCTGTCCGAACATAACTGCGAATCTGTGATGAAACCCACATATAAATACCACATGCTTATTTATTAATGACGTTATATTGTGCTGTCCTTCGTGAAATATTCATGGATTCTCTGAATGTACCAGATAAACTGTAGATGTTACAATAAAACGATAAAAAGATGTACAGTTAATAATGGTCCATAATGAAAAGTGGGTTGGGATTCTGCTGCATCGTTTTCATCTCTGCCTGTGGAAGTCGTGTTATGATTCTTTTTAGTTGTGTCCTCAGACCCTCTGAGATAACGCCTTGAACTAATGTTATCACATTTCATGCGCAGTTGGCGTCCCGTCACGTTACTTTCTGTTTCAATTCTGAAGCACAAGGTCAATTTCTAGCAGTTGCCGGCTTTCATTATGATTGCAATAATCAGAAATCGGCGCGTTTTCCGAACAGAGTGTCCATTTATCGTCGAGGCCATTAGATCTCAAGTGGAGTCTTGAGAAACTGCGTTGAGCACAGCAGAGGAGTCCTGGTGCGTCTGCTGTTTGATGCCCTGAGAGCATCTAATGCTCCGCTTTCTAACCAATTAGAGACAGAGCACAGGGTCATTGATCTTCCCATAAAAGGGAAATTACTTCCTGAGGATCACCAGGCCCAACTGTGTTTAAAGAACTAAATTGCATTTTGGTCAGAGAGCCTCCACACAAGAGAAAATGCCATGCAGGGGGTGGAGGATGTAGCATGAAATATTAAGCTGCATATGAATCCTGATTGGCTCTGCTGGACGGCGGATCGCTGTGTAAAAACAGAGTGATTGATCGGGCCGAGCTCACACTGGAGATTGGTGATTGACTGATATGCGAGAGGCTCTCAGAAATAGCAGAAGTTGATGGGGCATTGATTGTTCGGGTCCTGAGAGTCATTTATCTGGCAGGTTATTTAATTAATTTTTACAAGAAAAAGAAAATTAAATGCATCTTAAAAAATGTCTTTTGAGACCTGATTGTCACTTTCAGCCCACAAGGTTCACACCACTAGAGAGCCTTACAGAAATGTTTACTCGCTCTCATAATTTCACTTTTTTGTCATCTTACAACAAACCTCAAGGCAGGTTGTTGGGATTTTATGTGGAAAAAGCAACACAAAGTAGTGTAAACAGACGTGGGTATTAATTATATTGTTTATCATTTATCATGATAAATGTCTTTTACAAACTTAGATTTATCATTGTCACAATAAATTCCAGTTAATAATGTAAAAAATAAATCAAAAAACAAAGCTGTCTATATTGTTGGGATTGTTAGTTTTACTTTTTTTCTCCCACATTTGTTCAGTGAGAGAATCAATAAAGATGAAAATCTGAATAAGTTCAGTTACAGCATGTAGTTTATTGACACAAGTCACACATTACGTGTCTGGTGTCCTAAAAGGGTTAGCACTTTCAGGTCTTAAAACTTTGACTAGGCCTTTCAAACACATGATTTCTTAGCACTACCTTCTTAAAGAAGCCAGGTAACCTTGCTCGCTTATAAACTGAATTAATTTTACTGTCTTCCCTCTGCTGAAGAAAATGGACCCCTCAGAATGATGCTCCCACCACCGTGGTTCACTGTGGAACGCTCAGCGTGTTGCGCAGCGTTTGTTTTCTTACTCATCCTGTTTTGCATGCAGGATACAAGGCCATTGGACTCAACTTCCGCTTCTCCTATGGCTTGTAGGAAACTGCAAATCAGATTTCTGATGGGGTTCTCCCCTCCGGCCCCCCAACAACTTTCTTTTTCCCACTCTTTCATAAAGACCAGGTTTTACGAGAGCACATCTAGTAATTGTCTTGTCAACAGATTTTCCTAATGAGCTGCAACAACTTCAGTTTTAAAGTTGGCATACTCTATTCCTTGTACTTCACGTTAATGTGCTACTTTGTGTGTTGAAATACTTTCAATTTTTATAACAAAACCACTCAAGATCCCATGAGGTGTGAATACTTTTTCCACATCTTGGCCAAGAGGTAAAAATGTCATTGCTACAAAAATGCTTAAATCTGTACGCTACCTGTTTGTTTTTTTGTTTCAACTCATAAACACTCAAAAGAAAAGCTTTGGGAGGAGATTGCGAGGGCATCATTTCCTGAAGCCGTTTTGGTTTTGTAAATATTTAGTAAGGTGGGGCACCATGCAGACGGTCTGGGATCTCACCGGTTCAGTTTCAAACCCTCCGAAACAACCTGGTTCTGAAGCCCCGCAGCCAAATGTTCACCTCGCTTTTTGCTCGCTTTGCACATTTTACGCCGGACTCATCTTTCTTGTTCAGGCTGCACAAGCCCGATCAGATTGGGGCGGACAGAATCCAACATGTCTGAGTCGTCCTGCCAGCGCTCGACTAGTAAAGAGCCGTCATTTCAGCTGGAGTTGTTAGCCTGTAATGTGTTTACACTGCAGACAAATCTGGACCCACTGTGAACTTTGAGCAGTCAGCAGCGTTCGGCCTGCTCCGCCGCAGATGAAATTCCTGAAACATAATGAAATCCTCTTCACGATTCTCTTCAGTTCTTAACGGGAGTGTGATCTAAAGCTCATTTAAGCAAATTTTAATGCCAGCGTTTGTATCTGCTCACATTTCGAACAAGAGGGGAACTGAGACGAGCGTGAGGATAAAAATGCATGTCAATTGCCCGTATGGGGGAGGATTTCATTATCTTATTGAGACTAATTATGGAACATAATGACATAGGACAAAAAGTTCTTGTAAGTTGGGGAAAAAAAGATAATTAGTCAGGAGAAAGTAGAACAAAGGTACATTTTTATCATGTAGAAAGTTTTTGCTTGTGGTTCAAAAAGCTGCAAGTGTCTTATGGACTGGTAAAAGGTCTGCAAAAGTCCAGTGGAAGGTGCTATTCCGATTACAGTTGATATTTGCATAAAATCATTTTTAAAAATTATTTTCAATGTCAATATGCAGTACAATTAAAAAGAAGTGACACTAGTTGAGTTTTTTAAACAATTTATTATGTTACAGTCTCTACGTTAGCTGTGTTTCGTTGAGGTTTTAAGTGGTGAAACACGAGGAAGACGCTCTGGTCATGTTAAATTAAAGTCAAACCTTTTGGGCTTCATGCAAAAAGCCCCTCAAAGCCAAAACATGGTAGTGGCAGCATCATTCTGTATGGATGAACTTTTCCACAGTGGAAAAAGACAGATGAATGAAGCCATAGATGGGGAGTTTAGGGTTGGGCAATAAATCAATAACAATGTAAATCATGATAAACACGTGATCAATATCAATTGATGATTTCTGATGATTTCAGTGAATGCTGATCCAGAACTGCACAGCATTCTGGGGGATGTAGGCAGAGGAAAGGCTTTAGCCACTCAACCTCTCCTGGTCAGCTATGCAAGGTTGGTGGCAATTAACTCACTTGCTCTTTGGTTACCTAGCAACAACCTATTGAGTAACTTGCTTCAGGTTTTACGTCTTAATTTCTCAAAAAAAAAAAAAAAAAAATTAAATAAAATGAATAACGTGGAGTGAAGTGAGAAAATTAATACAGCAGCTCCAGAAGAGACTGGATAAAACTAGGAGAAAAAAATCACGTAGCCAGCTTTTGCAGCATTTCAGTTATTAAAAAACAAAAAAAACTAATCAATGATTATTGATATCATCTGATATGAAACTATTATCAGTCTTATCGTCCAGCTACAGAAAATCTGTTAGCGGCTGCCGAAGACTTGAGACTGGCATCGAGGTTCACCATCCAGTTGGTCCACAAACCTTAGCAAACTGCCAGTTACATCAGAGTAGTTTAGATCAAAGCTTATTCATCTGTTAGAAAGGCCTAGTCAAAGTCCAGACCATATTCCAGTAGAGAATCGGTGGCAGGACTCGGCAAAAAGAAGCCAAAAGAGTCGTACTGCGGGAGACCTGCAGCTCTAACCGCAGCTGAATAATTACTCAGGGCTGAATATATTTACACGCCGCACTTTACAGATTTCCAAATGAATAATTTTCTATCCATTTCACAATTATGTGCTATTCTGTCATATCAAACCCCAGTCAGTGTAATTGAATGGTTGAAGAGGAATGAATGTTTCTGGAAGGTATTTTAAAATATAGCTTCTCTCGTGGCGTTACAACAAGAGTTAGGGTCACACAGAGCTGTGAAAACAAGCTGCGCTGCTGTTTGACAGCTGTGTTTGTAAGTGACTGTATCCTTATAGCACATCAGTCTTTCACACACCAACTCTCTGAAAGCTTTTTCTTCATTCTGCTGTTGGAAATTTCTCTCCTCAAGATATTAAAAGCACCTACTAACCAGTTGGTTTTCTGCTATCTCCACCCACTACTGCTTTTTACCATAACACAGAGCAGATGGGCCTTTTAATAAGAGTCGGACCTTGCACGGCTCAAATTAAGCTTTTCAAATAGAGGCAATAAATGTGGCGTCGGGGTTCGGAACAACGGAGCATGAAATCCTGTTCCAGTGCTGCGTGTGGAAAACAAGACAAGCTCTTTAAATTCATTTACTGGCAGATTTGTCTCAATTTCTGCTTTGTCACTGGAAGGGGACGGATTTCAGTTTTTGTAATTGCCCTCTAGAGCGAAGACAACTGAATGAAAATGAGAAGAATATCAGGCTGCCATAATTTTTTTGATTGCTTCATATCCCAGACGTCCTTTATGGTTTTTAGCTTTAGGTGCTGAACTTTGGTGACAGTCTTGTAGATGTGTGGATTTAACTGGCTGAAGTAACACTGGTTTGGTTTGGTTTGGTTTGGTTTTAAAATAAATGTTTGGGTTTTTTAACATAAGATTCTGTGGAGGTAAGATTTGTAGAGTAGCTCTACTCCAGGCGACCCTAGAAATGATTTCAGTCACCCGAAATTAAAAATTAAAGCAGCTGAGGTCTACTATGTACTCAAGTAACCCATCTATCAATATGTTTAAGATTAGTCAATTGTTCAACAATATTTAATTTGTTTCTACTTCCTGTGAGCAAGCTTTCTGTTTTCGGTAGAGGTTACATGTTTTACCTAATTTTTCCAGGCTTCAGTATCAACAATATTGTATAAAATCTCAGTAATTTAAAATAAGAAATACAGTTCTTCTAATTCTAATTCAAAATCTAAAATGGTTAAGAGAAGTAAAATCTGAGGTGGATTCTTCTTTATTCTTGTGAAAAAACAAAAACGGTCATTTCGGTACTATATTTTTTTTATACAGACCACATCAGGCAAAACATGAATTTTAGCTGAACTGGATAATAATAGTCTTATTGTTTCTATATGTGGTCTTATATAAAGTCGCTGTTTTGTGCAGAATAGTTCAGTTCACATTCAGTCCTAAACTGAAGCAGTTCATAATTGATAAAAACAGTGAAAAAGCTGAACACTATGGAAAAAGTTAATCTTTTATAAAAGTGCAGTAGCTACATACTAACTAGCTAGCTAGCTAGTATCTAGAAAATAAAACTACTAATGGCTGTATTTTATAATTTTTTTTGTTGTCTTTTTTCCTGATTAAATGTACGTCAGTGTGCGTCACATTGAGTTCGTCCTCATGCTGAAAATAAAACATGTTAAGCATACAGACTCCTGGGTAAACATAGGGTTGTGTAAAATAAATTAATCAAAATTTTCAATGACTAAGACAACATTTTGCAGATTTGACCAGTCTTCAGCTGGACTCTTGCCGAACGCTGCCTTCTGGTAACAACTTCCCAGAGCCTCACTTGAAAAATCTGAACTGTCCCTTTAAGATGAATAAAATAGGTGAGCCTGCTAACCTGAAGGTGTTTTGTACAACGACGACGTTAAACGAAATGAAAAAGGAAATGAAGGTATTGATTAAATTAGATTACCAACAACGTCAGGTTTTGTAACACTTTTCACTCGTCTTAAAACATCCCATTTGGTTGCTAGGCAACCAACCTTTACAACCTCCACTTTATGACTTCAATTTACCTTCTACCCAATATTCAAGGATTGATTCATGAATGGGCATTATTTGTCTGTTTTTCAACAAGTCTCTTATAATTTGTCTTGTAAATCCATTGCTTAGTTATTGAAGCTGTTTTTTTAATATATCTTTTTGTAATTTTTTGGTGGATGTTATTTATTTTGATTGTTGACACCAGAAATGTGAAACCATTTAAATTTGCTTTTAGTCAGCTTGTTTGTTGGTCTCAATTATCTCCACTGAGAGAAATTATTTGAGGAAGGATTTTTATTTTTATTTATTTATTTTTTGGGGGGGTTGATCACTTATCAACATAAACATTTGAGACTAAACAACTGGTCTTCACAAGCTGTTGCTTTACATGCTGTGTGTGTATTCTGGCTGATAACGAATTAAATATAAGAAGGGAGTGTGTCAGCTTTTGCATCATAAGCATACAAATCAGGATCAGAAACATTTTAATAGCTGGAGCTCACTATACGGTCAGGTCCAAAAAATCATTGGGGTGAAGAATTTACCAGGTCTCTTCAAGCACTTAGTCATTTGCTGCTGCTGTTTACATAAAACTGTACGAAAGGGCTTTGTTTTGCTTTTGTTTTCTGTGCCACAATAAAATAAAGACAGATCTTTCCCCTAGCTTTGTATATTTTTGGAGTCACGGTAAAACAGACGCACTGTAAAAAGTTAAAAAAATCCTTTGAAACTTAATTTATTCCAGCAATTAAAATCAGTATTTCAACCCATATATAAACTCATTACACATGGTGATATTCAATTATATATTTCAATGATTTTTTTTATTTTATTTTGATGATTGTGGCTTAAAGCTAAAACAGAGATGTATTTTTTTCTGAGAAAAATAACAACTACTTTAACTAGTTGTATGATATGAAAAATTGTCTGTCCAGTCTCTGACTGATTATTTTTCTATTGCTTCAACTCTTTTATGTCTTCTCTTTAAGAAAAATAGCAACTTCTCAAGATATGTTTAAAACTGCAACTAAGCCTAATGTTCAGTTGTATGTGCAAAACGTTTTAACCTAACCTCTGCTTCGTTTCTTTAGGCACTTTGGAGAAACATGTGATGACCCACGCAAGGCAGACCGCTTCCCTCCGGCAGAACCACACTAATTCTGACTTGTGGGACACCAGCCACACCTGTCCTCATGGTGGCACCATGGGCGGCGACTGGCCTGAGCGTACCTTACGTTTCGGCAGGACAAAGAAGATAAGTGGGGTCACAAGACAAAGGAAAGACCAAGAGCCCAAGAGGATGAATGAGAAGAGAGACGGAAAAAGAAAGTCAGACGAGAGCAGACAGCTTGACCAAAGGCGGGACAAGAAACGGGACAAGAAACGGGTCCGAAAGTTGTACCCGCTGCGTGGTCGGGGTGGGAATCCAGAGGAGGAGCTCAGCTGCCATGTTCTCCTTACCCGATTGGAAGAAGGCTCACATGAAAAGGGCAGGTCTAAAGGCAAAGGAGGAAAATACAGGCCCAAAACCAAACCCCAAACGGGAAAAACCAGAGACAGGATGAAGGCAAAGTCACTACCAAAAGCCAAACTAAAATCAAAACACAAACGTCTTGCTGTCTATCCTGAGCTGAGAGATCTACAGCCCCGCAAGCGCAGACTGGCGTCTCTCAATGCAGAGGCAGTGAATAGTTTACTGCTTGAAAGACCCACCGACGCCCAACCAGCGGCCAAGCAGGCCAGGAGGCAGGAGGATCCTCTGGACGGAACAGCTTCTCTGGATCCAGCCAGAAGTTCTTTGTCTGGAAGTCTGAAAGCTTCACGAGGGAACATTAGTAAAGTCTCTCCACCCAACAAGGTTGAACTGTGCCAAAGTCCTAAGCCGAGCAAGAAGGCTAAAACCAGCCGAGGCGATGAAAGAGTCTGGATGAGTCAGGAGTGTTTAGACGCACCTGCACCAAGACGACTAGCTGGACTCAATGCTGCAGCCCTGCTGAAGTTAACAAGCTCCTCAGCCACCAGTAAGCAGAGAGTAAAGGCTGCACCCACCGCAACCGTTACGTCCAACTCTACGGCTCCTGCCGCGGCCTCCACCCCAAAGCAGCAACACAGCGTCAAACTCCAAAACAAGCACCACTTACACAAGAAAGGCAAGAAGCCCCCTCCACCGCCCAGCAGTTGCTCTGCCTGCAAGAAGAAAGCGGACTTTGAACCCAAGGTGGAGTGGGAAACGGGCAGCTGCACCCACCGCCTGACCAAACCAGGGTATCAGTCTCGTAGCATGCTAGGTTTCCCGCTGAAGCAGGTGAAGGAGGAGCAACTGGAAACCGAACTGAGCCCATACTACTGCTGTCCCCCAGAGGGTTCTGTGGAGTACTGCCACCGCTTGGCCTGCTTCCTCGGCCAGCAGCCGTACGGAGACTCCGATGACCAGTCTCTGAACTCAGCCATGACCCCCGTGAAACCAGAGTGCCTAGTAACCTCGCCGTCTCTCACACATTCCCACCCACACCGAGCACTCGCCCTTACCCCCCACCCATGCCTCTGCACCGCTGACCACTGCTTCCCCGGGTACTACGTCCACATCACCCACCCAACGCACACTGGACAGACTTCAGCAGCCCTGGCCACGCGGCCTCTCAACTTCAGCTCCACCGGCTTGTGCCCCAGTCGCATTACCGGATCCAAGCTGCTGGGGGGTCAGGTGTCACATCCGTCCGGCTTAGGCCACCCCGCCTACTGCAACTCTGTGGCTTCCCCCTGTTACGGCGACGCCTGCGGGATCAGTGGCTACAGCTACAGAGCGCTGCCTCCAGTGACAGGCAGGGGTTGTTCTTTTAGTGCAGGATGTACCGGATGTACGCACAGCATCAAGACGGGTGAGTGGAAAAATGAAAACCGATAAATCAGCTCGGATTTTCTTAGTTTTGAATAGTTGGCGATCGGCCAATACTTAATTGTGAAACCGATCTTGTCCACTGATCTTATCAGCCCTTTTAGTCTGCAATGGTCTGCAATGAGAAAGGCCTGACTGACACACTCACCAGGTTAACAATAGTCACCCCACTGTTGCCAAATTTGTCACTATACTTAATGACTTTTCAGGCGAAATTGGGATTAGCATGTCAAGCTTTTAAAAGATCAAAGACCAGAAAACTGTAATTGGTGACATTAAAGCAAACTAAACTTTTCCTGCTTTATCCAATTAGAATGACCAGAATTTATTAGACTTTTACTGAACTTTTCTTAAATTTAGAAGTTAAGATGTATTACAATTGCCTTGAATGAAAATGTTTTGGTTTCACAAGCGTCTCGTATTAGTTTACCGAAATTCTGGCCCGGTCCTCTTGACAGAATGGCTGTGATTGAGTCTGATTATCGGCCCTGTAGCTCACCGAGCCAGTCTCGGCTCTGCTCACAACATTCAGGGCTTTGTGATGGCCGCTATAAAAGATTGACTTTTATAGCTAATTTGTCGGCGTGCTTATGGTCTTGACAGTTTGGAAGCCCAATATGGTCCCAAGTTTTAACGTCCATATTTCCATATCTTACTGTATTATATGTCAAGTGCCAGAAAAAGGCACTGCAGTAAAACAAAAAAAAAACAGGGAAAGTATAATAAAGCTGGTATGATAAAGAGGTAATATCTTGTTATTATGTGTTTGATCTTAGCTTTCTGTTTTTAAGACGAAGTAAGTGATCTTACTCCATAATTCTCCAGGGTCCCTGAAAGTCCTTCTAGGTTTTTCTTTAAACGTTGGCAGCTTTTTAGCTTTTTAGCTTTTGTTTTTTTTTTGTCTACTGCGCCTCTGACCATGACCACATTGTTCACTATAAAATAAGGAAAGCTGCTGTTAGTTGTGGTCAATGAGGAGAAGTTAACAAGCCAGTTAAAAAAGAGGGGAGTGAATAGTTGGGCATATATTTAAAGTTGTATGTCTAATTTTCAGACTTACAATAAATTTAAATTTAAACCCAATACTAGTGTTTTTTTGTTTTTTGTTTTTTTAACATCTTCAAAATAATCTGACAGGAAATCTCTAATGGATGAAAATCAAATTAAATGGATGGAAGAAATGTTGATAAGAGCCCAAAATGATTGCAAGTCTTCCGTCTTGGTGGCAAAATCTTCCATGTTTTTTTCCACCACGTCTTGTAATAAAAAGCTCTCTTTAAATCTCTCAGGTTGGGTTTTTTTTTTTTTTTCGACCAAATAAATCAAGATGTGATCTTAGCACACTTCAAAACTAAAGCAGCCTTTTTGTAGATGCTTTCAACTGGCCGTGTTTGTGTTGGAAGTCGAGCCTTGAGCAAATTCACGGCTGTGCTCCTGTTAGCTGATGATGTTGGACAGCAGGTTGTCTTTATCGGAGCCTGGGTCAGAACTGATTGCTTTGTTTTATTGGTTGAACCAATTCAGCTGCTCAGGGATAAAAAAAATGCATTAAAACAGCTTTATTTGTCATAAAGTAGAAGTCAGTGCCTTCTTAAAACTATCTTTAGCTGCAAGTGAAACTATGCAGATTGAATCTGCATATCTCTTAAGAACATTCACTGTGATTTTATGACACTTTGCCAATATGTACACAGTATGATGAAAGATTACCACCTTTGTTTTTTTTTGTTACTCTTAAATGCTTCAGAGGAGATCACATTCGAAATGCGAGAACTAGGTTTCCAATTATTATTTCATTAGTTAAGGGGAAAACGTTTTCTAGAACAATCTGCCCACTACGCCTAACAACGGCAACAGCTGGCAGTGAAAATTTTACATGACTTTTGGGATTTACTCTCAGTCCTTGAATCCAGAACTGTTTCAGTTCAGTCACATCGAAGAGATTTCAAGCATAAATCGCCTGTTTAAGTCTATTGCAGCAATGACTTTGACTAGGTCGTTTTAAACCTGGTTGGCACTATTAATACAAACTTGTATTAAAAGTCCATCAAAATGGTCAACTTTGCATTAAAAGTGTCATTACTGAATGACACTTCATGAAAACTTTTCACCTTCATGACAGATGTTATGTCACATTTATGAACGAATCATGTCAGTCTTATGCACATCCCATCAAATAAAGTGTTACCTTTTTATCTAAAGGCCTGTTAGTAAGCAACACAACAAATTTGGCTAATCACAAATGATCATGATATAACAATATGGGTAATTATGTTCCCACATAGGTCCAGCAGGGTTTCCCCCAGTGTATTATAAGCCTGGCGGGCCACCAGGCTTTACTTGTGCCCCCACCAGGCTTAGCATTACTGATTTATGTAAGTCTTTTTAAAATGTTTGCATTTTTTAAGGCTTTCTAGTTGGTGTTCAGGTATTAATCTTCCAGTCTTTCAATAACATATAATTATCAAGTGATATTTTCAAATTTCCTGTCAACTTTAAACATTTTTTAACTCGAAAACACGACGGGCCGCTGGATGACTGACTGCCAAGCGCCCAACCACTGGGATTAGCAAGTTTTCTGGAGGAAACCTTGACCAGGTAGATTTGGGAAATCATCAGTTTCACACGGACATAAAAGTTTCAGCTCATTGAACAAAATTATAACATAAATAATCTGAGCAAATACAAAAGTCAAACAATTGAGCCAAAACATAGGAGAAATCTGTGATGGGGCAGATAGTTTCTGTGGTACTATAAATGGTTTCAGACAAGACCCAACATGGTTGATGATTTCTAGGTTAATCTGGGTTCTGTGTTAGTTATTCTTGCTAACATTGTCTGAGTTAGGATCATACCAGACCAGCTAAGTCTGTACTATAAAACTCTGAGGTGAAATTAAAAAGCACTTGGACGGATGATAAATGTGTGCTTCCATGCTGTTTTCCAGAGGCTTACACAACCCCACAGGGCGACCACAGCCCTTCCCTTCTTGTTCCCCCCACCATGCCAATCGCCCAGTGTCCACTGTCCAGCGTGCCCACTTCCACACAGACTAAAAGCCGCCTGCTGACCCCTCTGTCTGGCCGAGATCAGCCCCAGGCCATGTTAAAGCTAGCTAAGGAATGCCCTCAGAGCACAAAGGCCTCCAACGGCTCCTCCGTGGGCCACACCCGGCTCCTGACGAAACAGGCGACCCCGGTGCCAAGCCTCGGCAGCAGCAAGCAGAAGAAGATCAGCCGCAGACGTGCAACAAACGGCTGGCGGCCTGTTGGCATCCCCACAGAGAGGGAGGTCTTCATTGCGGTAGGTTGCTTGTCTCTCGGGAGAAAAGTTTGTAAATCTTCCCGCTTTCTTCCTCGTTTGTAAACTTTGCGTGTTTGTAATGCCAGGGAGAAGACGAGGCCGCAATGCGGAGGTGTTACGAGGGAGTCGAGAGGGACGGCGAAGTGATCCATGTCAGAGACACCGTACTCCTGCGATCCGGTCCCAGGAAGAAGTCCCTGCCGTATGTTGCCAAGATATCAGCATTGTGGGAGGACCCCAAAACGGGTAAGAAGTCAGGGTGCAGGTTATCCATAAATTTGTATTCTAATCAGAACAACAATGTCAGGACGCTGCGGTGGATAAAAAAATAAAGGCCATGAGCCAAAAAGAACAACTCACATAAACGTATACAACCAGAAACTGAACCGAGTTTTGATGCAGCTGAACACTGAACTCCACATCCTGCATCCCAGCACACCTGCACTATTCAGAAGACTTGCCTGGTCTTGATGTTCCACCAAATTCCCTTCATTTACTCTCATACACTTTGAAAAATGTAACTAAAAAACTCTAAAACACAAAAAGTGAATACATTTAAATTTTCATATATCTTAATTTAGATCAGCTGACTGTGTCACATCTGTAAAGAGGTTAGTTTTTTATAGACAAATCTGACGGACAAAGATGGAGATGACCGACCGGTTCGATCGGTCCTGTGCGAGAATGTACGGCAGAGTGTGTTCAGCTGACGTGTGTGTGTTTGTGTTGGTCTTCCTCAGGAGAGCTGATGATGAGCCTTTTCTGGTACTACAGACCTGAGCACACCCAGGGAGGCCGAGATCCCAGAGCACACTGTGAGGTGAGGCGTTCGGCAGACTGCAGCTAGGAATTAATTTCTCCCAGTGGGACGGCGACGGCTGCGCAACCTGTTCTGTACCACAAATACATCTATTGTTACAGGATGAGCTTAATGCAGTACATGTTTTTTTTTAAGTGTGTATCAATATACATTTTACAAGTAGCAGCGATATGGAGGGGGAATGTTGTTTACACACAATAGCGTGGACAGTGGCTGCTGCTGGAGACTTCATTATCTTTGTCTCGGCAGCCCTGAGACTGTCGATAGTTGTTTGGTTCCTCAGCTTAACCACACTGCCACAAAAAAAAAAAACGATGGTATCTCTTCGACCTCAGCCTTGCAGAAACCCTAGAACAAGGAGAGGAACGGTTTCACTCTCTGAAAATGTTTCCAGTGAAAGTCAGCGGCAGTGTGAGCTCACTAGAGCGTTTTTTTTTTGTTGTTTTTTATTTTTTGTTTTTTTTTGTTTTTTGTTTTTTTCTAGCATGGTAAAACAAAGAGACACCCCAACAAATCTCTCATGAACAGTTGTAGTTTCCTTAGTGCTCACTGATGCAAAGTGTTGCAGTTTCTCGTGTCGTCTTTCGGGGCACAGCAATAAAAAAAAAAAAAAACACTTGTGGTGATGTGACGCTGAACACCCACTGTTGGTTTCAGAATGAGATTTTCGCCTCTCGGCATCAGGATGAAAATAGTGTGGCCTGCATAGAAGACAGATGCTACGTTCTCCCTCTAGCCCAGTACTGTCGGTAAGTGAAAAAAACAAAACAAAACAAAACAAAACAAAAAAACTCTCGAGTCATTTGTTCCACGTCGAATCTTGGGGTCTCTCTCACAGATTTGCTTTCACGTCGTCTCGTCTCACCGTTTCGTTTGCAGATTTTGTGCCTTGGTGAAGCGGCGTGCCGAAGGCGCCCCGCCTGGCAGGGCCAGCATGGTGCCCTTCCGGCCTGACTTCGCCCCTCCCTCCCACCGCTGCGTGCCCACGGACGTCGACCCCGAGCTGGTGTACCTCTGCCGGCACGTCTACGACTTCCGATACGGACGCATCTTGAAGAACCTGCAGTAGAGCGGGAGCCTCCCCCCCGTCTCTTCTCCCCCGTCGTCGCACCTTTGAATCAGTCGTTGCAATCGTCCGCCTTCGCAGAGGAGGGGCAGCTGAAGGACTGAAGACCTCCACCTAACCCCCCATTCGCGATCAGTGTGAAAAGCGGGGTGACTGCATGTACACATTATGAAGCACAGATCCCTTTAGTTACATACCAAGAAGTTAGAATGTCGTAGGGAATCTCAGCTCAGAGAGCTAAACTCCATCCATCCGCTCAGATTTTTCCCCACCTCGCCTTCCCTGCCAGAAAAGCCAAGCGCCTGGTCGAGCGCCGTGCCGGTCAGAGCCGTGTCTCTCTCCCCCCCCGAAGCACGTTAGCGCAACAACGCAACAATCATGTTTGTTCCGTTTGAGAGCCGCCGGTGCAGCGACGGTCCAGCACGCTGCTCCGGCGCTTCCAGGGAAACGCGAGGCCGGCCCTGTCAGCTCCGCGTTAACGCCGCTCGACAAGCATGGGTGAAAGAGCAGCTAATGGAGAGTGTCATCCTTTTTCCCCTGATTTGACTCTACACATCATGTTTGTGTGTGTGTGTGTGTGTGTTTGTGTGTTGAGTGTTATCACTGAGGTTAAATATAGTGACATTTAGGAGGCTTTTGTAATCAAACCAAGTAAGAAAGTAGCTTTAGATGAAGTGGAGCGTTTTTTTTTTTTGTTTTTTTTTTGTTGTTTTTTGTTTTTTTTTCCTGGCGCTGAATTAAACAGTTTCACATCAAGCAACTGATTGGGCTTGAGGGCAAAGATCACCGTGTATTCCTGATAACATATGATTATTACTTATATGGTGAGAAACAAAATCACAGTCAGTCGAGTTTGTTAATCAACCGACTGAAGAGGAAGCGTGTTGTGCTTATTTGAGGTAAATGACGAGACCACGCTGATGTCAGGCTGCACATGACGACCGATGTTTTGACTTTATGCACTTAATATAAGAGACCAGAAAGAAGAAAAAGTACCTCGCAAAAGTATTCATTCCCCTTAAGCATGTTCCTGTGTTACAACCGTGAATTTTAATGTTTATGCAGGTTTTTATGTGTTAGACCAACACAAAGTTGCGCGTGATAGAAAAGCCGTCATGTAAATTTTGTTTTTTTACGAACTAAAATCAGATGAAATATTTTGGCATGTATAGTTTTTGCTTAATGTGATGCTTCCACTACTGTGTTCAACAGTAAATATGGTGCAGTGTTAGGTTTTCTCAGTACAAAGCTTGTTTGAAACAAGCTAAAAAACTTCATTTTAAATTAATCTAACCAGAGCACTTACTCCTTAATGTTTGTTAATGTTTTTTTTGTTTTGTTTTTTTTTTTTTGTCACTTTTCCTTCCTTCGTTTGTGGATTGGGTAACTTTCAGTTCAACCAGCTGTGTTCTGAAAGCAATTTGTTGCAGGGCGGTGAATACAAATTGTCACCTTTTGAGATTTCGATTGTGAGATAAATTTGACTTAATTGGCTCTACTGCGTGTTGGTCTTCCACTTAAAATCAGCGTTAAGCACATCCAAGTTTGTGGTTGTGACGAGACGTAAAATTTGCGAACACTTTTGCAGCATGCTGTATTTCAGTTCCTTTCCAGTCTCCATGTTTAGGACAGCTTTCATGTCGCCAACTCTCGCCTGATTCCTAAGCCCCTGCAACTCGTCCAGGACGAACCAGAGGATGAGCACCCCAAACCTCCGTCTCGTCGTCAACACTTGTCCCCACGTTTTGTTGCACTAAAACCAATCCCCTCATGAAAACACACGATCACCTCTTTGTTTCGTATTGGAGCTGCTGAGACGTTGGCGGGACATGAACGGCGGGGCTTACTGTACCGCATTCGTTGCTGTTTTTATTGCGAAGGAGACATTATTGTGCAAACTGTTCGTTTTGATGAGCAGAGACGAGTCGGCCGACATGTTTGCCATGTTGTAACTTGACGCTCTTCGTACTGGATGAAATCAGTATGGATCTAGAGTCATTCCTTTTTCTTTTTCCCCTCACATATAGTCCTATAAATACTCAGTATATATTTATGTATGTATCCACACTGTTAATGTGACTAGATGTGCAGAAGGCTTCGGGATTCAGACCTGACTTGCTGTGCAGGCAATTGTAGCACTGTGATAGATGTGTGACTGGACTGAAGGGATGGGGTGTTCCATGCTTTCAGATGAAGCTTTTGCCGATTACAAACCACGCGCTCTCTCATCGCCTCCAAACCTGCGACTTTGTTCCCCGTCTGCGTGCGTTCAAGTTCCAGCTGTAAAAGATCCCCACTCTCTGAAGCCATGTTTATCTCCTCTCTCCCTTTTCTAGTTGAAGCGCATCAGTCCTGACTCAAAACTAAATCAAGCCCTACGTCCCCCTCTCTTCCCCGCTGGAGTCTTCAAAAAGGAAATGGATATAAGTCTATATATTCTCCTTACTTTACAATTTCTCCTCCTCCTAAAGAATATTTTATTATGTCAATTTGCTAAGATGGCACATGCAATATATTTTTTAGAATTACTATTTTTGAAGAATGAACTTAAGAAATCTTGACAAAGTTATATGCATTGCTTTTCTTTTCTTTTTTTTTCAGTAGATATCAGGTCGGTGTAGAGTCGATGTTTGACCAAACGAAAGAGAAATATAAGGAGAACATATCTGAACCCCAGCAAGCACGGGGCAATCTTTAAACAAGCAGACAGCCAATGCACAGTGTAGAAATTATTATTTTTTTCCCTTCCAAGATCTGTAATAATTATATTTAAAGTATATTTAAATGGAGAAAACGATTGAATATATTAAGATGTCAGTTTTAAGTTATTTGGGACTAATTATGTAGATCCTGTGTATTTGTGCTTCAGGATAGAAAGCAGTTGTTTTTTTTTTGTTTTTGTTTTTTGTTTATTTGTAATCTTAGAAGCTTAGTGAGGTTTAATAGCAGAAACGTAACCATAGGTTAGCTTCATTGAGACCTGAGCAATTTTCGCCAAAAGCACCTTCGCTCTTGAGGACCTCCATTTGGTTCCCAAAACCGGACCGACCTTAACGGGACAGGTCGGGACTTTTTCTAACTGAGGTTCTGTAAATGTTAGAAGCGGTTCATATCTTACGACCTTCAACAAACCCGCTCTGCGTTGATCCTGAACTATCCCTTCAGGCGTGTAGTTTGGGAGAAGGGTCACCTGAGCTTTCATTGACGAGCTGAAGTCAAAATGAGACAAACGGGGGACAGGAAGTTCCTCTGAGGTCCTAAGCTGAAACCAGAAACCCTGGTGCAAAAGGTTAGAGGTCACTTGCGAAAGATGGAAAGTATTATTGGATGTAGGCTGACAGTATTTCAAAACGGTTGCCCTTTTCTGTCTTGTTCAGGTCAATTGGTGGATAGAGGAAACATTATGCTAACGTTAGCATAAATTATATCATTATCACGCTGGCTTTCGCTAGCTGGATGGCTAGCATTAACTCGGTCCACTCAGCAAGTCAGCTTTAGCTTTTAGGTGAGAATTAGCATTTAAGCTAATGCTAGCTTAATCATTAATCATAAAGATGTCTTTTTGCCTCATAGAGGTCAGGCAAAGCAAGATTACAGATTCTGTCACACCAACGTCCCTTATCTGTTCGCCGGCCAGATGCAGGCGCTTCTTGGAAAAGCAGCCGAGGAAAGCTCAGACAGCCATGTGTTCCTCTCCCAAGTGCTGGCCAGCCTTGCAAAACACATGGACTTAGATAGCCTGCTGTCATTCAATAACCTAATCAGCCACAGGCTTTTTGCATGGAGACATTTGTGTCTTTATTTCCATGGCAACAAGGTTGGGCGAGCACTCGGGAATAAGAAGTTTCAGCGAACTATGATGTGAAACACTGAGTAACCTTCGCTGATGTGTGTGCGTGTGTGTGTTTGGGCGTGCGTCCGCTTGTGTGCGTGTGTGTGTGTTCACTCCATTAGACAAAAGCACCCGACAAACCTGTGAGATTCAGCTTTCTCTGTGGCCTGTATTGATGCTTATTGTTGGCATATATTTTGATATATTTGGAAAATGTGGGATATACAGTTTAGATATTTTTGGAGTAGAAAGAGTTATGTGTATCAGATCACTGTCACTTTGTCATGCTCTCTGAAGATTTCTTGGATTTTTTTATTTTATTTTATTTGAAAGACTATATCATCCCAACTGATTTAATGTAATGTTGAGAGAATATTTATAAAATTTAAGTCCTTTGTGAAAATGGTGACTCTGCGTTTTTTTTTTTTTTGTTTTTTTTTTTTGTTTTGTTTTTTAATCATTGCATGTTGCTTGTTGTTTAACCTACAGCCAACTTGGCAGATCAGATCAATTAGTACCTGTTTTTAGTTTATTCAGTTTACTTTTATTTGAAAAAACAAATCTGCTCTTTGTAATTATCGGAACATGACTGTGGATGAAGACAGAAAAGGGAACCAAAGGTCACAGAGTGAATATCAACAGGAAGTGGGTAAGTTTCCTTCCAATCAGCTGTAACAATGATCATGTCCACATGAGGGCAGTAGTGAGACATTGGCAGCAGATGGCTGTTAAATTCTCTCCTGACCTCCAAGTTTTCGAGCAGGAAGAACAGCCTGAGCAGTTAATTTATTAGACTTAATAATACAACTAGACACACCCTTTGACCTGAGATGGCTCCAAACACACGTTTCTATGTTCAGACTAAAATGTCTGGGCCCTTATGTTGCTATTTATTAAGGTATATCTAAAAGAAAGAAGTCATTGTGAAGTCGACAAAGACATGGTTTTCACAAAAATCATGTAAAAACTTATGTTCTTTGAAGATCCCAGGGTTTTTTATTTTTCCCAGAGAACATTAGTTCAGAATAATGAAAATCAGGGAACACAGCAGACAGGCGAAGAGATTTAAAGGGTTGATGAAACAAGATCCCAAGCTTTGACTATGTCACAGTGGTCTGTTAAATCCTTCATATGAAGACTGAAAGCAGAATGGTAAAACTGTAAGCCATCGTCTGACTCTGTCAAAATGGGAAGCTCATGCTGTCGGAATATTTCCCGATGAAACCGTTTTCTGTCACCACAGATTGCAAGCTGACTTAACAGGAAGTCTGATGATGAGAAATGATGACTGGGGAGAACGGATATTCATCACAGTGGATGAGAAAACGTGAGCTTGTTAGGACGCAAAGACTTTATTGGATTATACTCAATAGATGAACGTGTTTGTTTCTTGTTTAAAGTTTCTCATTCGTTCTTATGACTTTCGACTGACTCCGGGAGACCGAAAAGCCTTGACGCATCAGCAAACGGACACATCTGCTGGAGAAAGAATCAATCCAATAAACTGCAAAATAGACACAAAAAACCCAAAACCTATGTCACACCAGGGTGGGGGGCAAACCTAATCGCCTATCTAGCTTTTCATCTTGCACTGTTTCTTTCCCCTGTTAGTCTAATTACCACATCCGGCTTATTGTCCTCCTGATGACTGTAATTAATCAAATTCTGCTCCCTAATCTCTGGATCTCGTCATCCTTACAGTAGGCCCAGGCTGACCACGCCGGACGGTGGCCTTGTGTAAGCTCTTTTTGGGGGAGTGTGTGACTGTGTCCTTGTCAGAAACTTTGCATGCAACAGCAGATTCTCCAGCCTCACTCTGACACGTTTCATTTTTCCGTCAGAAGAATGTCGTTCTTCAGGACGGAGGTCAGGACCCTTCGGTGCCTCCTTGACACAGCGGTTGTGTGTTTGCAGCTGGAACTCTTGATGGGAGAGTTTGTTTTGTCATTCCCACCAGCATTTTCCACCTACTAATAAAATAAAGACTCTTGCACACTCCTATCCTCCCTTTGAGCTTCAGGTGGATTAGCAGGTCTTTAATCTGTCCTTTGAGTGACATCACCCTGTGCTCATACTCCTTACAGGATATTAGGTGACATTGAGGAGAGGGGGGAAGCAGGAGCTGGGAACCACTGCTGGACTGGGGAAGGTGAATCAACTCTCCAGGCAAGTTCAGATCAAAATAATCTTGCATCCTCAGTCAGGGACATGCAGGCAATCATAGCAGAAGAGGACGCCAGCATGGAGGAGCTTGACGACCACAACCTGCAGATGGAGGAGACGGCCCAGGTCCTGCTGAGGACGCCTTCGCTGAAGGAGAGCTATCACAGCGACACTGATTTCATGACAGGTAAAAACTGAGAGGGTTTGAGGGAGTTCAGATCCGTCAGATAAATTAAACCCGTTTGGTTCCTGCCTCTGGGCCTCCGTGGAAGGACGCGAGATCAGTCGCTTCGGTTTGTTTCCAGGATCGTCAAAGAGGGCAAGAAATGACATGTTCATACTGACAAAAGTTGCACGCGTGTGTGGCTGGAAGTTTTCATGTTGGTTTATTGCAGTTGTGATTCTTCAGAAGGAAAAAAGAAGGAGGAATCAAGGAGATGTGAGTTTTAAGAGGTGAAAAGTAAAAAGCTCAAATCTCCTGAAATTCAAGTCCTCAACAGAGAGGATTGAACACTTCTACTTTGAATATGGTTAATCATATTATTTGTTCCCTGCATATTGATTTATATCAGCAGGAACCATAAAATACCTAACATTTTCATACTCTGCATATTAATCCGTTGGTGATAAATCTCGTCTCATGTGCTACACCCAGCCAAAGAAATTGTCAGATGAGATGACTTTAAAACATCCAGCAATTGCATATCAGTGAAATGATAAATGAAGGATGCTTTTGCAAAGCTGCCTACAACGTCTGTTTTTGTGCGGAGCTGATGTGGGAAGACAGATGTTCTGTCATTTAAATGACACCATCTGCAAATGGGGATTAAAACACTCACTATGTCTCAGTTTTAAAGGAAACCCACATCTACAAATGCTTACATGCATCTCTTCCTAAATGCATTGCGTTTGCAGGAAATGCATCCGAGAAGCCCGACCACATGCTATTTGTTGCTGAGTTATAGAGCAGAGTTTGAGCTCGGGGTTCGCTAATTCTCTTTTACAGCAGCAGGATTATTGTGCTATTCTAATCCCAATCCCATATGGAGAGTATGGACGTGGCACGAGGATGAAGTCACGGCCAGGACAGGAACAGACACAGGAGATCACGGGCCAGCAGAGGATCACAGCCCACAGTGAGAGGCAGATTACTGCTGGCTGAATGCTTTAGTAATTATACGTGAAGTCCTCAAAGGCAGCAGATTATTGTTATTAGGAGGAAAAAGTTACGTTTAAAAAGAGGCACCAAGAGGGTGGATAGGAAGACTTCTAACATTTAGGATAATACGATCTAACATCTATCCCTTCATATTTCTCATTATTCATACAGTAATTAAATCTCTTCAATTAGCAATGAACCATTATACACACACAACTTTATTCAAGTGTTATTGTGCTATTGCTAGTGTTATTTTAAAAAAAAATATTTTTATGTACAAATTATTTATTGGTTTTTTAAGAAATCCACTTGTAGCGCTTTATCAAAGTTTAGATGTTTGCTTTAAACTTGAAATCTTAGCGGATTTTTAGCTAACAATTTTAGCTAGCTGTTTAACTAACTTTATGTTTTTTATTTAATTAACATTTGTCTCTTTATTACTGTTGTATGCATGTGCTTTTAAAATAATCTGAACTTTTATCCATTTACTGGAAATATGTATCCAATTATTTATTTTAGTTTTAATATTTAGCTTTCCGTTTAAACATCAAATAGCTACTTTAGCTAACAACCTTCACGGCGTCGCTGACTGAATAATGTAGTTTTTATCAAACAAAACTTTCTGTTTAATAATGTCAAACTTTTTTATAGCAAGTACCACCTTGGTAAATACAAACATTTTTCAAAAACTACCAAGAAAATATTCTTACTACAAGCCTGCTTTACATTAATATTGACAAGCTTACATTTTTCAGTTAATTAACTGAAAGGTCCACGTTTTACGAAGCTGATATTATAAAACTTTGTCTTAGGTGCGGTACAGATTAATAATAATAATAATAATAATAATAATAATAATAATAATTAATTTACACTGGAGACATAAATTGTTATGATTCTGTATCACATATTTGCTGTTCAGATTCACCTGTTTAGAGCCTGCACCTGTTTTGTAGCGCATATTTTTAAATATTTGAACGAGATTGCGTGGTGCAAAGCTTCCTGGACGCTCCCAGCTGGCGTTTGCAAAGCAGCCAATCCAGGAGCGCCAATCATTTTTTCTTGGTGCTGATTGGCTGTATCCGTAAGTACGGAAATATGGAAGACTGAAGATTTTACATTCAGCAGCTGCGCTAACGCCGCTTCCACTGTGTGTATAAATGCAAATTAAGGTATATTTGGTGTCTGAGCTATTAAGACATTTATGAATTTTAACTATTTGTCAGCAGCTATGCCTAATGGATACTGGGGGACCATTGTAGTAGTTCGTGTGATCACAGGACAATTAGCCCACCTGAGTGCCTTTCAGACTACTGGAATACAGTTAATTTGGGTTTGATCACCACGTTGTCCTCTTCATCATAGTTTAGATGTACTTAGTTTGCAAACAGTTAATAAGAAAAATATCTTGTAAATCAAGCACAGGGTGATCTTTGTTCCAAAGTTTGAGAACTTTGGTGACAAAGTGGATTTACTGCTGTTTAGCAGCTGCAGATAAAACTTAGCTCTGATTCAGAAAATTGAAAAAGGAATTATGCTTCCTTTTTTATTTTTATTTTTTACCCAAATCAATGAGAACATGCTCTAAATGTTTATGTTGCTCCCCTTCATGACCATGCAATGTTCCAAAAACCTTTGTGACGTGAAATCTCAAGTTGTTTACATCCCTCAATTTAGCTTCAGGTTCAGCTCTGATGTTTCTACTTTGTCCCTCCCTCATATAGTGACATTGGATTATCTGTGGGGGCGGGGTCAAAGAGATTAACTTTGGGATTGGGATTAACAATGTACTCTCCACTCCCATACACACACACACACACACACACAACCACACACAATCAGACTCATGCAAATCTGTGTACTCATGGGCAGGGACAATTCAGGTCGAATTGGATGACTTCTTAGTTTTTAAGCATTACCAACCCCCACCTTCATAGACACACATCCTGAGCTGGAGGCTTAAAGCCTCACCAAATCACCATCGAGTCCTAGAGTAAGCCAGGCACCGGGACGGCGGTTCCCTCCTTTTAGCTGTAGCGAAAGTCGGATGCTGGAACCTGAAAACCGTACAAGCAGCAATCTGTGAATGCCACATGACTGGAGTGAGAGAGATGAGACCTTAGAGGGTAAAACGATAAGATGGAGGCACAACAGGGAAGCCTGATGGGTGGCAGAGGAGTGCAGAGGACTGAGAGGGTTTGTTCAAGAGAGGAGAAGAAGAGGAGGAGGACATCTGGGCTGGTTGAGGACAGAGCCAGCGGTCAGCAGAGATACCCAAGCTTCTCATCGGCATCCAGCAGCTCATATGGTATCCGATTCTGACCTGAGCAGGAATTTGTAGCAAAAAAATGATGGCGACGGAAAGAGATTTTGCTTGATGCTTGATGCTATTGTGGCTTCCGTGCTGCTGAGTGTTGACAGCGTTGAGGAGCTGTACAGTACAAAAGTTTTGTGACATCATTGTCCAGATTTTAGTCAAACAACCATTTTGAACTAATTGATTTTACGCCTTGAACCTTTTTTCTTATGGATCTTTTTTTGGCAAAGTAATTTGGTAAAGTCTCCAGGATAAATTCTGCAAGTTTGATTTTTATTTTGGTTAAACAAACATTTTGCATGCTTTCAAATGTTCTTTCTAATGCGGTCGCTCTCTTGTCCTGCTATGTGAGACATAACAAGTGATAGAAAATGCGCGAATCTCATTTAGTCAGTTTAAAGATTGCACACTCTCTGGGCGTGAACTCTTGTGTTCATCTTCCTGATTTCCGTTGGTCCCTCTCAGATGACCGCAGCTCGGCAACCAGCGGCCTAGACGTGGCCGACCGGCTCACCTACCTGGAGCAGAGGATGCAGATGCAGGAGGATGAGATCCAGCTGCTGAAGTTGGCGCTGGCTGACGTCCTCAAGAGGCTCAACATTTCTGAAGAGCACCAGGCAGCTGCCGCTGCCGCTGCAGGAAGGAAAACACCGGGCGCCAAAGGTGAGCAGAGACGTGCATTTGGTCTTTAAGATGAAGGCTTTAAAGGTTGTCAGAAATTGACAAACTGTTGTGGGACTGAACCGCATCGAGATCTAGTTTTTAAAGCATGTATTTGCAAGATTCCTACATTTCCTCATGATTAAAGAATGTGTTTCTTCACTGCTTTTTTTTTTTTTTAAAAAAAACAAAACATTCCTGAAATATTAAGTGTCCACTATTGAAAACCCATGACTTCTACTCCTGTCTCTTTAAGACCCACTCTCCATAAAAGCCCCAAATTGCCCTGCTCATCCAAAACAATGGAACAGTTCAGGACCAATGTTTAAACCTACATACCATTCAATATGACACATCATCTCTTTACCTCCTGTGCAGTGCCGAAAGTGCTGACATTTATACATGTTGAGGCAAAAATGTGTACTTTTGTTTGTATTTGTAACTAGATCATGGTAAAAAAAATAGTATTAAAGTTTGAGCAAAGTTCTATTGTTTCTCTAAAACAATCTTTTTCTATGCTGCTGCTGCAATAAACACTGATAATCAATAGTAATGATTGTAACTTATTGGGGAAAGTTGAACACTGAAACTAATTCACATTTAAATCAATCGACTTGTAAATGTTTGCCAAACTTATCCAGGCATCATTTTTGAAATATGACACACTAGAGGTGTTTTTTCACATTTTTTATTTATTTTTTTGTAATTTCTTGTTCTTTTTTTATGCACAAAATACACATGGACATGTTGTAACATTTTTTTCAGTTGCAGATTTCATTTCATCACTCATTTTTAAGAAGTGTACTGTATCATTTTTCTTATGTTGTACCTTTGCCCTTGAGGTCTCTTCTAAATTTCTGTTTTTACATGTTATTCTTACCTGCAGACTATTTACTTTTAATTTGAAATCGAAAAGTGAATAATTATTCCTCACTGATAACCTGTGATGAATAATTGTGTGTCCGTGTCTCCACAGCTAGGCCCGTCTCCCTGGCTTTGCCCCCCAGAACCTCCATGTCGACTTCCAGCTCCACTTCCCTCAAAAAGAGCTCCACAGTGCCCTCCAGCGCCACGGCGAGGAATTACAGCCCCGCGCCGCCACCTCTGAGGTAAAGCCGCTCGTTTCCTCTCCTTCAGAGCGGCATGATGCAGATGATGAACACAATTAGAGCAGAGAGAGGAAGCTGCAACATACATCACTGATTCGAAAGCACCCCAATCAGAGTGAGGCTTTGTTCTTCATTAAGGAAGGTGCAATCAGCAGACACCCTTCATTATCTCAGAGACACCGCACACGGAGGCTCGGTGATTATCCCCTACGCTGGCCTTTAATTCCAAGCAGCAACCTCTTCCTCTCAATTACCTTTCAAGCGATACTGACATTAGATAGTGTTAGTCAGAAAAGCCTGATGGCCTCTCTCCGCGGTACCTTAATCTGCTGTCGCTGTATCTGTGCTGTTCTGGAATAATTACACAGAGAGAGGTAAATCTCCACTCAATTAAGGCTTTCAGTGTCTAATTACGATGGAAGAAAAAAAAAAGAGAGAGGAAAAAAACGTATTAGCAGCCACAAATTGATTTCATCCCTTCTTCTTGGGATTTCACGTCACTTCTTTTCTGATGGACTTTTCTTTCTGTTCTCTCCAGCGGTGTGAAGAGCCCTCCAGGCAGTGCGAAGGACAGTCCGTGTAAGATCACCAAGCCGCGACCCGCGTCCGCAGCCTCGGTCTGCAAGAAAGTTCCTGAAGAGTAAGAGAGTTCCAGTCGTTATGAGGCTGTGTAATTTGAGTTGCAGCCAAATATGTCTTTGCAAAAGCGTGTGTACTACTTAAACTTTCCTATTCTTTGCCAGGTTGCACCCAGAAACTTCAGTGCATATTGTTAGGATTTTAGATCAAGTCAAAGTAGCGTTCAGTTGTGAAAAGGGAGGAAAAGGATTCATTGTTTCCTGAAAAAACAATTTAGGAAACCTTGCATCATTTTCTGCATACCATTTTCTTCCCTCTTCTTAAATTTGTTCTTGTCTCTTTCTATAACATACGTGTTTATGAGACAATCTTTAATCAGTTTATTTTCTGGTATTCCCAGTTCTTTTCACTAATTCTCTCTTCTATTCCTTGTTTTTCTATGTCAACACACCAGAAGCAACAAATCCAGTGAGCCTGCTGTGAGCGTAGGTAAGGAAACACTCCTGTGTGCTTTTGACTATTTGATCAGGAAAGAAGAAATACCAATAAAATGACAGCGCCGATGGACAAATAGAAGAAGAATTGGCTCAAAAGACATGTCACAGAATTAACGACGTTTCTGTTTTCTGTGGCGTTTTGGTGCAGGAACAAGGCGGGTGACACATTGCAAAGGTAGGCTTTGTCTCTTGGAGCAAAAAGACTTTAGCTTAGAAGAAAACGTCGTAGTCAACAGAACTGTGTGTGAGCTTTTCTTTTTGTTTTTCCATTTTTTTGCTCACATCATACCATAACTGTGTGCACCATCACCCCATTTCTTGCATCCATTTCTGTCTCTCTTCTTCCCCATTTTCTCTCTTTCATCCCCTGGCACTCCTTCTTTTTCATCTCAAACCTCTGTCCGTTCTCTGGGCCTCCTCGCCACATTTCACCACTTCACTTAGTGACTATGCAGATCTATCTGAGCCCCCTCGCAAGAAAGACTGGGTCTTCTGAGGAGGCCAAGTCGGCGTCCGCGATGCCCGCCTACAGGGGGCCTGTGGCCGGCCCCGGGCCCCCGCTGACCAAGAGGGGCGGCCAGCCGCAGAAGAAGAAGTCAACCCCGTCCTTCACCTTGAACCTCCAGAAAACCGTAACGGGCCAGAGCTCAGCGCAGGAAATGTCCAGCTACATCAGCCCGGTCAAGTCGCCCAGCCAGTACTTTCAGATTTGCTACTGACGCAGACAGACACTCCTAACTCGTCTTGAAAGAAGTTCACGCTGGTTAGAGACTTCAGTTTTCAAAATCTGCCACTAATTTTATGGCAATCTCCCTGCAACTGAATTCATAAAACTCCTAAAGAGGCTCACCAAACCACTTACCTGTAACTATCCCATCTGACTACATCAAGTATTGTGATTTATGTTTACTTCTTTTGAACATTTTTCTGCCTTTAGTTTCCCTGCATACCACATCCTAGCGATAGCTTCACTGGTCATGTGCTTTGATCTGTGCATCGTTTTTCTGAACTTCTGCCTCCTCTATGAGAGCACTCTGTGACGTACACGAGGAAATAACTTATTGTCAAGACAACTGGATTATCTGTGTGCGCCAATGTGTTTTTTTTTGCGTGTGTGTGTTTGATGTTAGTTTCCACCTCAAAATGTCTGTTCTTACTCAGAAAAGACAATAAAAAGTGTTGATCTCTGTGTGAGGTGTCTCTTAGAGAGCCTGATGAAATGTGTCAAAATGACTCGACTTCTTAAACAGAAAAGAAAAGCCTGCTCGATGCATATCTGATTACTTTTAAAGCAGGACTGTTCAGTGCAATAGCCGGCTGAACAAGCCAATATGTCCTTTGGAAGTTGTGCAAAGTGACGTATGCTCAGCCAAATGAAAGCCAAGGACAAATAAAGGAGAAGGAGTTTCCCACCAACAGAAAATTAAAATCTTTTAGTAAAAGTGGAAAATTACACTTTTTCAAACAGATGTATGAAGAGTAAACCTGTCCTGCGTTGGCTTTAGTAAGAAGTTTATAATTCATCCTTGAAGTACATCAAGTTCGAAAGAAAGACGGGAAGAAGAGAAAGAAAATGAGAACAAATCCTGATCTGCAGTAGAGATAAAAATCAAAAAAATATTTAATAAATATGATTGATTGATTCAACAGACTCATGGTCCACATAGACATACAAAAACAGACACATGATTCACAACAACAACAAATAAAAACAAAATGTAAAAGCATTAACTTTTTTGTTTCCACAAAGGTGACTGCCAGCCTAATGCACTGGCAGGATATGACAGCATTACATGTAAAAATATTTTTCTATTTAAAATAAATAAATAATTAAATGCTGAAACCAATTCATTATATTAAATATATTGAAATTGATATTTTTATAATATGATTATCTAGCCGAGGAGAACTAGCATGCCCCCTCTACCACCTATTGGCGGCACCACAGCTGTCATGCAGTTCCTCCGTCGGCGGAGAGAGGGCGCTGCCGTGCAACACAAACCCACCCTGCCATGAATATTTCAGACGCTGAGCTCCTTCCCCCCCCCCACATTTCAACCTCCACCACCATCACCAACAACACCACTTCACCACACCCTCACCCTCCCCTCTCCATCCAGCCTCCCTCCCAGCGGTCGGAGGCAGGGAAAGATGGCACCTCAGAAGCCGCTGTCAGCCACACCGCCCGGCTTCTTGTCTCTGGGAAAGCGGCGCGCCTCCCTCTGAGAAATGGCTCCCACCGACCGAGCAGCCTCCTGACACACGCCCGCGCCATGAGCCGTCATTTCTAGGAGAAAACCCGTGGAGATCCGCGCAGAGCCGCTTCCCCCCCCTCCCCACACCCTGACATCCTCCAACATCTGTGCACACACTGCGCTCCTCTTCTCGGCTTCTGTTCAAAACAACCAGACGTGCGGCCGTTGTTGGATCCGGATCGTATTTCATCATTATTACTACTATTTATTATTTTTAGAGGCAAAAATAAAGACTCAAAGAACTTGAAACAGAGGAACGTAATTCAGTCGGACAGCGGCGGAAGATGAGGTAAGGAGTTACACAATTCAGCTGCACAGACATCAAATATTGTTTGGATTGTTTCGCAACATAAATCAGATGAAATCTGTGCGGAAATATATGTGCGGTTTATTCGGAGGCCTGTCTCCGCATCGCCACAGGTGCATCACCGGAATTTATTGATCAGCACGTCGACCTTTTAGCCAACAGAAAATAGCAACAAGCTGGAGATTATTTTTCTTTTTAAATATTACTATTATTTTTATTAGATCAGCTGTTATTGTGTGTCACATGGAGGCTGTCTGCACACAGAAACCAATTAGTATCGTGAAAATCAGACAGCACGTGCAGATTGCTCTGGGATTGCTTACATGCACGCCCATTTTCATTTTATAGCTTTGCAGAAGCAGTCGCCAGCACTTCTGATCAACCAGAAAAAAAAAAAAAAATCATGTGCGCATGCATGGACTCCTTACACACCTCCCAGGCTGGCAGCCAATCAGCTCGGAGTAAACTCCTCCGTGCACGGAGACACCTCTGTCTCTGGGATGCAAGCGCTGGGTTTACTGGTTGCCAATGAGAACCTATCAGCTGGAATAAAACTGGGAGCCAAATTCTCCACCCAATCAGCTGCAGTGCTGCTGCACGGACGTTGGGTGGGGCTGAAGAGCTTAGCTGCGAAGGAGTCGCCGCCATGAGGTGTGGAATAATTAGGAAGGAACTGTTTAATTGGTGTTTAGTCGTGCAAAGGCGTATTTCTGAATTCTTGTCCCGAGCCTAAACTCTGAAGGCTAAAGGTCATGGATAAAGTATCATATTCCTCGTGAGAAATATCCAAACCTCTTGAATTTTCTCACATTTTAGAAAACTCATAAGTAGGAAGTGAAAAGAAAATAATTCATCCATCCATCCGTCGCCTGTACCAGGGGTGTCAAACTCATTTTCAATTTGAATATTCTCAAAAGGGGCCGGTTGTGGCAGAATGCATTGATAAAACCCATCAACAAATTGCTAAGTGTTTCTCCATGCAGCAGGCCGCTGTGGTTTATGGCAGTCTGTACTACATGCAGGTGTTCTCTAGGTGGCAACACCGACTGCGCCTTCAAACAAACCACAGCTTCATGTGGGTCATCTGAAATCCTGTTCAGTTCAAGCCGAACACAAGGAGCTGTTAGTTTGAGGTGCTAGGCCTTTTTTCGGTGTATAAGTCAGCATTATACAGTGTTTTGTTACTTAATATGACTCTGACTTTATACCTTATTGCGTGCTTTGTCTTTCACAAATTAGTATATATCAACAAAGTGTCGTGCAATGGTTTTCAGGTCTGTTTCTTTTTTAAATAACCAAGATAAAAAACCTCGTTCAGTTTTATTTAGCCGAGCTTCCCCCGCGGCGGCCTCCTCTCATTGTCGATGCCCCCAACTGGTTTCATTCTGGACGGTTTCATGAAACTAAAAGCAAAGTGTGAAATGTATTGAGCCGGTTTCATTGGTGGTGCTTGATGCGTATCGACGGAAGCAGTTGGTGGTATCTGTGTGTGTGTGTGACCTACTGCCCAGCGACCATAATTGGTAAGTGTTTGCTGAATTGATATCGGACCTGTTCTGAAAGACAGCCCGGCCTGCGCTCTGTAGAGATGCACAAATACCAGTGAAGTAGCCGGGCGGCCGACTGCTGCTGGGTCTCTTTCAGGGAGTCGTGGCCGAGCAGGTTGGGGATCCACATATGCCGGTATAGCTGATGCCGTGGCACAGAAACAGTGTGCTGGGGATAGGCTTACAAACCGAGCAGACCGAAGAGCTGAACCCGATGGTAGGAGGTCCGAGCAGAACTGGATCCGCAGGGTCGGAGGCATAAACTACACTGAAAAGCATAAAAGAGCTGAGCACAAAAACAGGCATGGTTCTGGTACTTTAGTGAAATGTTCACAGCTAGCAGGACTGCCTGGATTTGACTCTCCTTAGGGTGTAAACAAAGAGGTGTTTGGTAGAAACAGGGGGTAATTAGAGGGCAAGCGCCTCCCAGTCGTCATCCCACCCCATCAGACTAACTGACTCAAACTTAACAGGACCAGTTCTACTGGACCAGAAAACACTAAGCACATCACAGTCATTATAATGCTACAAATACTGTGCCTTGGGAATATTCCTAAACCTTATCTTATTTCACATTTGGTCATGTTGCAGTTACAAACTTGCCTCCGAGTCAGGACCTGCCCCAGAGTCAGGACCTGCCTCCGAGTCAGGACCGGCCTCTTTAGCGTGCTGTTGTGTGGGGGGGCAGACGCAGTGGCGCAAAAAGTGGGTATGCAGCGCATGCAACGCATAGGGGCGCAGCAGCAGAGGGGGCGCCAAAACCCTGTCTGGAGGGGGAAGGGGGGCGCCGATTTACGTTTTTGCATCCACCAGAATAATTTGCAGTTGCGCCACTGGGCAGACGGACAGTGTATTGCAAGAAGGGGGAAGAGGTTTTACTGTACACTAACACCCCTCCAGATATGCTATTTTATTTATATAATTCTAAGTCATTTCCTCTAACAGTAATGTATCTACCAGAGGATTCCTCTGGTCATTATCTTTCATTAGAGCCTCATTGATGACTGTACGTTGAAGCACTGAGGAGGTAGTCATTTGAAGTTTGTATATCAGGTGTTGTCCAAGTGTGCCATTTGGAGACGCCAAATGGAGACTTCGAATGGCATACTTGGACAACATCTGTACATCCTCATAAACACAGGCACATGCAGAGGGGGTGGAGAGGTGAAGGGGGCTTGAGCCACTGCCCCTTTTATCCTTGATGCCCCTAGTGCCCTTTTTAAGTTTTTTTTTTTCAACATTTTTTTTTTCCAATTTTTTTATTTATTTATTTTTATTTGTATGTCAGGAGGCCTGCTTGCGCCGCTCAGCAATAATATTTAGCTAGATATAATAATTTAGCTAAAATAAACTAGTTTGGCTGCCCTCAGACTCTCAGAGCCTCCATGTTGTTTAGACACGGGGTCCATGGTGAGGACGAGGGGGGCGGATCTGTGCCCTCTATCAAATTATGGGCAAGAATATTTTTTATACACTGGTTTGTGAATAAAAACGTAGGTCTGTTTATTTTTGTAATTGTCATCACAATAGCGGGAAAAAACCTGCTTTCTCCTCTAAACACAGAAACACTTCAGCAGAGAAAACTTCTGACCTTAATCAGGCTGCTAAATGCCCCGTTCTCTACAGGCAGTCTGAGTCGGTCCCACCGATATATCAAATATCATGATGTAAGACACGGTACTCCGACTGTCACCTCAAGTCGCGACGCAGCTCAAAGTCCCGGTACCACCCGGTACCACCTGCTGACTGTTCGCTCTGCTTCTCCTTAACGTTTCTACCAGGCGGGTTAAAGACGCTGCTGACAGGATCTGGGCTGGAGATGAGCGGCTGTAAATAGAAGTTATTGCAGTAGGAGGACTGGGAAGAGAATGGAAAATTATTTGGTGGGGATTAAGCAAAAATAATAATATGGAAAGTGTGACACTCACTTGTATTCTGTCCTCCCCATGATATCATAAATAAAATCCGGTGAGATCAACATCCCTCAGACGTTTGACCGTTAATGAACAAACAGCATTATGTTCTACTTAGTGTTTATCACATAAAATACCAATATAATCAAAATTTGTGGTTAGAATGTGGCAAAATGTGAACAATAATTGCAGGAAATAATGCTGTTTGTCTTAATATTCACCATATCTCACAAAATATAGCTGTTAATTTTGATAGATCAACAGCTAGCTTCTAGCTAGCTAGCCAGAACGTAGCTACCTATCAAGTTAGCTAGCTGTGTAGATAGATCCCTCAGGAAAATTATCATCTCCATCTCCCACACAGCACTCTTAGACATTTTAAAAACACTTAAAACATTTAAAACTTTAAACACTTCCAGTTTTACTGTTCATAAAGAACTGTTTGTGAAAGATAATCAGGCCAAACTGTGTTAGATGTTCTTTTTCTGTGCTTTCTCTGTGATGTCTGGGCATGAATCTGAAGCTACAACACACCTGTGAGGAACATCAGCTACATTTGTCTGAAATCAGCCTGGCATACCCAAAAATAGAGAAGGATGCTTCACATTACCCTGCATCCGGCGGCAGGTGTGTGTGTGTGTGTGTGTGTGTGTGTACACGTGCCTGCCCTCTGTTTGGATGAAAACGGCTCATTTTGGCTGATAGCAGCCTAGTTTATGAGTCATAATTAGGCATGCTGAGGCATCCAGAGGCAGGCTGATCAACACAAATGTGTGTGTGTGTGGGTGTGTGTGTGTATGTGTGTTGTGATGTTCGAAGAGGGATAATCAAATCTTTGTGAATGAGAGGGAAAGCTCTCCCACCTCCTTTGCAGCAATCTCCCCTCTCTGCTTCTCCCCCTGTTGGTGTGTGGTGTAATTATTAAAAAACACACATCTCATCTGAGTCACATAGAGTTTATATTCGCTCGCACTCGCGTTCAGTCCCGAGGCGCGACGTGAAGAGTGTGCATGTGACAGAAATTGTCAGAGATCGTCTCTCATCATCATTTAATCCGCCTCTTCCTCCTCATCACTTTGCTTACGGGTGGATTCACGGAGATGAAGGGATGAAAGGCAGATTACGTCATGTCGAATTGCATGGAACCTGAAAAAGCATCCAGTCGTTTAATTCATATTTTGTGTTTATTGGGAATTTAATTTAGAGCCTAAAGGTCGCCCAGTCACAGCCTGGGGTTAGAAGATGCTTCGGTTCTGCTGGTTAACCGTGTTAACCAGTTCTTGTCTATTCCATCGAGAGCAGCTGGAGGTAGTTAAGAATATTTGATCAAATCAGCTACAACATCTAGAGATGTGAAATACAATGTTTAGGATTAGCCCCTCTACAGATTTCTTCCATTTCAGATCATCACGTTTATTTGAATGTCATTCAAAAATCGACTGAGTAAATTAAGTGAGGAGTTTTCCAATTGAGAATTTCATTTATTAAGAGAAAGAAAAAGCTACGCACACCAACCTGCTCTTTTATGAAAAGCTATAAAATCTGCTTGTTTTTTTAATGATCAAAAGTCCAGCCTCACAGGAACCACCACCGTGTTTCACAAGGAAGACAATGTTCTGCAGATTTGTATTTTTTCCTTCAAAACACGAGCAACGTTTCAGTCGGTCTCATAAGGACATTCTTCCAGTTTGCATAATCTCTCTCCAGGCTGTTGTTGCTATCCTTCAGTCTGACTTGAAGGAGGAGTCAAATCTCTGCGGTCTCGATAGAAATTAAGAGTCTATTGATATTTTAATTTCCAGCTTGGAAAAGCGTCAGCAGTTATTCTGGACTCTCGAGAGACAAATCTTCCTACCTCTGCAAGGCTCTTCCGATTTCTTGTCGATACTCCAATTTGCGACACTTGAAAATGCTGTCGTTATGTATGTCCTTCTCCTGCTTTGTGAGCAATAACTTCTTTTATTTTCTCAAGACTAAATTGATTCCTATGGCTTCTTTGCATGATTCGTTCTCAACTGACTCCTCCTAGTTTATGCGTAAACTAACGCACTAATTCAACCTGAGAAAAATTTCAGGTTGAATTAATTTTACAAGCTCTTAGCAAGTTAAAAGTTTCATCGCACAACTGCAGCTGGCGCTCAATGAAAAGGTCTATAATTTTTGGGGCTAACAATTTTGGGAAACCCCCCAGCCCCCCCAAAAAAACATATAATCCATTTAACAGACCCTGAAATATCTCCTTTCAGGGTCTTGCACACCATTTCATTTGTCTTAATATACAAAACTTGTTTACTTTGCAGCATCATAACCTCGTTATGATTCATCCATTCATTCACCTGAAGGTCGATCACGTTCTGCTCGTGTGGGGAACCATCCCACCCACGCTGTGTGTCAGACAGAAGGCCATCCGCCCCCCTGCCACGCGCTAATAGGCAGGTTAGAGTCGCTGGCTGCAGTGCACACATGCTCACTCAGAGGGTTGTGTTTACTCACTCCATCAGAGTTGTGCAGTTTAATATTAGACCCCAGCCTGCTGCTGCTGCTGGCTCTGACCTGACAGTGCGCGGTGGGGGATGGGCGCGCTCGGGTTGAGCCGGACGTCCCTTCTACCTTCATCTGCTTCTCCATTTTTCTGGTCTCACCCTCCCTCCCCACTTCTTCTCTCCACGCGACTCACTTCCTCCTCGCTGAGGCGCTACACCGTCTCCTGATCTGTCCTTCCAAAGCTGCACTTTTTTTTTGGTTTGTTTTAATCGTCACGTTTAAATAATAATAAATCAGACATGCTTGCTCTTCTGTCTGCCAACAGTACGTTTTACATCCACTTCCTCAACTTCCTGTGAAGCTTTTCTGCTTCTTAGACATAGGCTGTGATATGATATAGATCGCTTTATGAGGAAAAGAAGTAAAATGATTTACTGGCCCGTATGATTTTAAAGTGTGTGCTGTTGTAAAAGTCGGGTCATTTTACAAGATAAATAGAGGTGAATTGGTGCTATTAAAGTTTCAGCAATTTCAAATTTATTCTCTGTATTTTTGATTTTCTTGTGCTATTCTGGTCTTTCAAAGGATAAGAAAACAGTATTTTTTGCCTTTCTGGTTACCCTGTTGTATAATACATTTGTGACTGGCGATCTATGTACATGTCGTTTGGCTTAAACCAGAGGTCAACACGATGGAGAAACAGAACCATCAGGAGAGCATCGTATTTTGAAGAGCATCAACCCTGTTGGCAAAAACCTAAAAAAGGCCAGAAATGGTTCAGTTTGTGTGATTGAAGAGGAAGTTACCTCTATCCAGAGTGAGTTTCTGTTAGCTTAATTGGATGCCTCGTAAATGGGTAGTGGGCTTTTTGGTGAGTTTGTTTACTGCTCAAAAAGTGTCACATGTGATCGGGATAGAAAAAGACCTGGAGAATTTAAACTATTACAACAGAATTCATTTAATTTGCTTGGTGAGTATGGAAAATACTCAACAACTTGTGGATTTTAAGAGTATTTCTCATGAGTTTTATGAATTTCCATTATCTCAGCAATCAAGTCCAACAAATTGCTTCACAATTAGAATTGCATTAATATTGATACAATTTTTTTTCTTACATTAACAGAGGAGGCAAACCCAAATAATTCACACATAAAATATATTCTTCACAGCTTATACTTATGAGATCAGTTTAACCAAATGGCTTCCACATAACGACTTCCTCTCATTTTGTTCAATACTGTAGGAAGACACGCCACGGAAAAAAGCGAAAAATAACACCACAGCGTCGCCTTGCTGTGTGTTTTGGACGCTGAAGCATAAATAATTTGATTCCAAACTAAAGTAGGCTGCTGTATTTGTTTTGGAGAATTTGAAAACTCAACACACACCATCAATACCCCACACGTTTGCTTCAAAACCCACACAGTTGAAACACAAATATCACAACAACAATCCACTTATGACTGTAGCTATCATCTCTCGCTGCACTATAAAAACGCTCCACTCACCTCAGCATCCAGGATGTGTGAAACTGAATTGCTAAATTAGCAGGTAATGCTAATTTAGCATTTGCTGTTAAATTATTGAATAGAGACATGAGCTCAAGATTTTTGTTTTAATTCAAGTGTTGCAGATTATTCATGTAACTTATTTGATACGTCTTTAGAAATGTGGACTGTGGACGCTGACTTTAGCGTTGGACGTCTGTGCTGCGGCTACATGGCTAGCAGTGAGATTCTGTTTTAGGTAGTAGCTTCGCTGACAGGCTAACTCCTTTTACCACAATTCAAACATAATAGTGTTTTCCAGCGTATCATCAGATCAGTTTTTGAAGCAAAAATTAATGAAGAGAAAAAAAGCGGCTTTTGTCATCCATTGGATGTCACTTGTGCGTCACATTCACTGGCGTACAAGAAACGTGAACACAAAAGTTCCGGTGGGAACCTTTGATTGGGGAAGGGGAAAAATAAAAAAATGTAACTAAAAGGTTAAATGTTTTAATGTTTTTCTTTTTTTTCTGTGACAATTTTGAGTTAAAAAGCCCCCCAACACAAATCGTAATGACTTTTCGAAGCAAATGACCTTGCTTTGTAATTTCTGAACTTGCCCTATAATAACTTCATTCACAGCAAAACTCTTGGCATTCAGGCATTTGCAATTACGTTTATGTAAATAAAAAAATAAAAAAATCCAAGACTGGTTGATGCGCTCAGGATTTCCAACATAAATGAAAATTTAAGACACCGCTGTGGGGGTCGGCGGTGGCATAGTATTAAACTGTGCTGTCTGCTGCACATCGATTACAACACAAAACGTGTCATCCAGCAATTCCACGCCATCGATGGAAACTCCTTCCGGCTGAACGGAGTGGGACACATGTTGGTGATGTGAAACAAACCTCAGCTGGGTCTACTTTCTGGGCTGTACAGTTAATACGGGAGGGATTTGTTGGTAAACTGCTTTTATTGTTGAACCTGTCAAGGACATTAGAGAATTCATCCGGAAAGACGCAACAGAATATTGTAAGCGTTGTTCCTCTTTTTTTTTAAGCTCTTATCGATTAATTTAATGTATCTTAGTATTAATATAAGTGATATCCGACATGATTTTGATTGTTTACACTTAATATATGCAGAGCAGATGGACGCGTTTAGTTTTCCCTTTCCACCTGCGTCACTTTAGGTTAATGAACCTCAAGCATAAGCTGCTGGATCAGTGTGTGTACATACATGCTGGTCTGTGACTGTGTGTGTGTGTTTAGGTGTGTGTTTGTTTGTAATACCTTGTGGGGACCATTTTCCCCACACTACGTTGTGGGGACCCACTGCTCCTTGTGGGGACCGAAGCCTGGTGCTCACAAGGGGAAATGCTGTTTTTGGGTGAGGGGTCAGATTTAGGACTAAGGTGTGAATTGAGGTTTGGTTAGG